>NW_024412401.1:4144658-4209926 GCF_014898765.1 Herpailurus yagouaroundi
AAGCACTTCTATGTCAAAGCGAATTTCCCTATAGGAAATAATGGAAACTCAGATGATTTATTCCACAGCCCAAATATATTCATATAAAAATGATTACAATACTGTAATATAATACAAAATAGCAGAGAAAATATGAAGAAAAATAAACCTACACTTAACTTTGAAAACCTTCATGGCTGGTGTGAGGGAGATAAGAGAGAGAAGGGTTTTTGTGTAGGACAACTTTCACTATCACTAATGGAATCACTGCTATCTGTTGGCTCAATGGAATCTTTGTCTGCACGGGGGCCCTTGTATATGCTCCCACGGATGTTGACTTCAGTATAGTATTAATAAACTCTTGTTATAGACTGTATTTAATGTAACTGGCAATAAGGCAGCAGAGGAAAGGGTCTATATCTGCAGGCAGCCTGACCTAGAACCAAGCAAAGCATTCCTAAGCTTACTCTTGAATGGAAAAGGAAGGGACGGTCCAAAGGTGCTCTGAGGTGACAAAACATACTCTAGTGCCAGTTGTGGACACACCTGCCAATGTTCTGAAAAATCACTGATTTCTGCCAAACACCGCGGCCTGAGATCAGGCATCTGAACATGGGAGATCACCCACAATCCTGCAGTGAATGACAGAAAGAGACGAGAGAGAGAGAGAGAGAGAGAGAGAGAGAGAGAGAGAGAGAGAGAGAACCATTGGCTTAGTTGTGATCATGTGAGTCTCGGCATCAAGTACTACTTGTATTGCAAGACATCGCTCATTTATCAGGTTAAAATTTATTAAAATGTTTGCTAATCTTGCGGAACACTTGCAGAACGAGTTGTTCACAATCCAACATTTTACCGTATAAGTAAATTCTCCACTTCAAATAAAATAAAAAGGCAAACAAATGAGAAAAGTATTTACAGGAAAGGGTAAATAAAACTCTATCTCTGTATCTCTCTATGTAAATCCCACACTATCTGATGAGAAAAAGGAGAAAACCTTTTTGAAAAGAAAAATCTACCAAGGACATCAAAGAAGATGTGAAAGATGTTCATATGGACAACAAACACATGAAAAATGCTTAATCTCACCATGATGTAAGAAAGGCTATAACACTCATTATGCTAAGATTAAAGAAAAAGAAAGCACCCAGTGTTGGCGAGGGTGATTTTAAAACTTCCTTTACCTTGCTGGTGGGAGTGTAAAGGCATAAAGCCTTGAAGGAGGTTCATTTGTCGGTGATCCTTTGCTCATTCTCATCGTCTCTGTAAGTTTTCTTGGTCCTCTGTTTTTTTCAAACATTGTTTTACATGGAAAGCTTTAAACAGATTTTAAAAGATGAACAGAATAGTATAATGAACCTAATGTACCAATCACCAGCTTCAACAATGATTTATATATGGCCAATATGTTATCATTTATACCCCCAGTCACTTTCCCCCCTTCTATATTATAGTGAAATGAATTCCAGGCATCAAATTATTTTAACCACAAGTATTTCATTGTGACTAAGAAATAAGGTGTCTTTATTTACAGCCACATTATCAATATCAAACCTGAATTGACAGTGATTACTTAATTCAGTCAAATATCCAGGCATTATTCAGACTTCAAATTGCTTCATAAACAGCAAAAACGTGTGTAAGATTGGGGTTTAAGTCAGAGTTCCAGTTAGGTCTATACGTTACAATTGGTTGATATGTTTTGTGAATCTCCTTTTTTTTTTTTTTATTAAAATTATTTTTTTAATGTTTATCTATTTTTGAGAGAGAGTGAAAGAGAGACAGAGTGTGAGCTGGGGAGGGGCAGAGAGAGAGGGAGGCACAGAATCTGAAACCGGCTCCAGGCTCTGAGCTGTGAGCACAGAGCCCGACGCGGGGCTTGAACTCATGGACCATGAGATCATGACCTGAGCTGAAGTCAATTGCTTAACCAACTGAGCCACCCAGGCACTCCATGAATCTCCTTTAATCTACAGATTCTCCATCTATAGTTTTGTTTGTTCCTTGTATTTGTAAAGACTCCAAATTGTTTGTGGTATAGAGTTCCCACTGACTCTGCAGTTGCAGAACATCAAACATAAACAATGTTTCTTAGTATAGATCTTTTTTATTTAATGCAGGGGTGGGGGGCATGGTGAGCATTTTAGTTAGGAAACTCATGTCCTTCATTTTGAGGAATTCTCTTGTGTTATTTCTGCATGATTTTTTTCTCAGGGTTTTTTTTTTTGTTTTGTTTTGTTTTTGTTCTTTCTCAGGCTTTTATTATTCAAATGTTAGACCAACTGGATTGATGTTTTACTTTTTTTTTTTTAATAGCCTTTCTGTTGTCTTTCTCTTTGTTTTTTACTTATTGTGGCTTCTTGGGAGATTTACTTGACTTTACTTTCTAATATTCTGTTTTTTTTTTAATTTTTTTTTTCAACGTTTATTTATTTTTGGGACAGAGAGAGACAGAGCATGAACGGGGGAGGGGCAGAGAGAGAGGGAGACACAGAATCGGAAACAGGCTCCAGGCTCCGAGCCATCAGCCCAGAGCCCGACGTGGGGCTCGAACTCACGGACCGCGAGATCGTGACCTGGCTGAAGTCGGACGCCTAACCGACTGCGCCACCCAGGCGCCCCGACTTTCTAATATTCTAATTGAATATTTTCCTTTTTATTTTTAATTTCTGAGAATTCTGGTTCTCTGTACCACTTAAAATTTTTTTTTTCTTTTTTTTACATTTATTTATTTTTGAGAGACAGAGACAGAGCACAAGCAGGGGATGGGCAGAGAGGGAAGGAGACACAGAATCTGAAGCAGGCTCCAGGCTCTGAGCTGTCAGCACAGAACCCGATGCAGGGCTCGAACTCACAAACCACGAGATCAAGACCTGAGCCGAAGTCAGATGCTCAACCGACTGAGCCACCCAGGCACCCCTTTCTGTACCATTTTCATAGCATCCTGTTCCTATGAGTACTGTATTCATTTGTTTATTCAGTATTTATAGGGAGTTTTAGGCACACTAGGGTGCTTGAGGCATAGCAGTGAGCAAAACAAAGTTCTTCCCTCTTGAAGCTAACACTCTAGTCAGGGAGAATCACACATTAAATGAAACAAAACATGATAAGCCCTGTGGAGAGTAATAAATCAGACTAGGGGAAGTAATGAGTGATGGGACAGGATGGTTACCCTTTTAGGGTAGTGTTCATGGAAGGCTGACTTGATAAGATGGTATTTGAGTAGAGACCTAAAGGGACAGCCATGTAGATACCTGGAGGAAGAGCATTTGAGGTAGAAGGAAGTACAAAGGCCTTGAGATGTGAGTGTGCTTGGAGTGTTTGAATAGCAAGTAGGCCATTGGGACTGACATGGAGAAGCTAGTAGGAGATATAGAAAGGTAGGCAGATTTTCTAGCCTTGACAGTCTTCTGTAATTCATTGTAAGAACTTTGGCTTTTGTCTGAGTGAATGAAAGCCATTGGAAGGTTTTGAGCAGAGGCTTGATATGCTTCCTCAGATTTGTTTGAAAAGCATCATTCTTTATATACTCTTTGGAAAATAGCTTGTAAGAGACCATTTAGGACACTATTAAAGTCACCTAGATGAGATATATAGCATAGAGGAAGGGGTTGGATTTGTATGTATTTTGGATGATGGAACCGATAGAATTTGCCAATTAATTGCATCTGGCTTGTGAGAAAAAAGGAGGGAATAAAGGGGAATGCCAAAGATTCTGGCATGTGCAAACAAGTGAATGGCATTGCCATTTACTCAACTGGCAAAGAGTGCAAGTGGTGTAGATTTGGGAGTGGTCAGGATTTTGCTTTTAGGTATGTTAGATAGGCATGCCTGGTAGACATCCATGTGGAGATTTTGAGTAGGCAGTTCAGTAGAAGTATGGGGGATGGTAAGGAATTTTGGGAAGTATTGCATTGTGAAACTTTGAATGTTATAGGTCTTCTCTCTGTGTTGTTATAGTTTCTGCAGAGTGCTCTGCTAGTTTGCTCTGTGGTGGTTATAAAATGGAAGAAGGACATGGGGGGAGAATTCACATATCATACTGTTCAGCACACAGACTTTCCCCTGGTTTCAGTCTTGTGTACTCCCCTCCCCACCCCCTCTCTCTGTATTCCTATGTCCAGCCTCTGGTTCAGATTCACATCCTTCAGATGATAAACCTCAAGTGTGTATGGTGGTTAGGAAGGAGTAGTTGTTTGGCTACTTGAGGTGGAGATGAGTGTCTGGATGTTAAACTTCTAATGCTGAGGGTATTTAAAAAATCTTTATTGAGATTCACCCATCAAGCATCCGACTCTTGATTTCAGCTCAGGTCATGATCCCAGGATCATGGGATCAAGCCCCATGTTGGTCTCCATGCTGATTGTGGAGGCTGCTTAAGATTCTCTCTGTCTCTCTGTCTCTCTCTCTCTCTCAAAGAAAAAAATAAATAAATAAAGGAACATTTTTACCACTCAGGAAAAAAACCCATTTCTCTCAGCTCTAAGCAACTGCTACTCTGCTTTCTATCTCTATAGATATGCCAATTCTGAGCATTTCCTATGAATGTCATCATGCAATATGTGGTCTTTTGTGATTGCCCTTCTTTGCTTAGCATGACGTTTCCACAATTCATCCATGTTGTATCATGCATCAGTACTTCATTCCTTTTTATTACTGAATAATATTCCATCGTATTATATACCACATTTTGTGTATACATTTCTCAGTTGATAGGCATTTGTGTTGTTTTCACTTTTTAGTATTATGAATAATGCCTCTATGGATATTTGTGTACAGGTTTTTGTGTGAACATGTTTTCAGTTTTCTTGGATACATACCTAGGAGTGGAGTTGCTGGGTCATGTGGTAACTCTGTATTCTATTTTTTGAGGACTGTTGCACTGTTTTGCACAGTGGTGGCACCATTTTGCGTTCCACCAGCAACGTATGAGGGTTCCAGTTTCTCCAGATCCTCACCAGTACTTGTTATCATCAGTCTTTTTGATGAAAGCCACGCTGGGTGGTGCGTAATAGAATGTTATTTTGGTCTTGGTTTGCATTTCTCTAATGACTAATGATATTGAATACTACTTCATGTGCTTGTTGGCCATTTGTATGTTATTAGAGAAATCTATTAAGATTCATTGTCCATTTTAATGGGTTATTCATACCGTACAAATGTCAGATGTTAATAATAAGGGAAACTTGGTGTGGGGTGTATAGGAACTCTCAATGATAATGCCACGTGTGAATGTGGCAAAGATAAAATTACTCACCCATGGTCTAATTTTATGTAAAGTTAGAGAACAAATAAAAAATCAGATTATATTCTAAATAATATTTGTAGCCTATTTGTCACTTGTGATGAACATTTTTTTCAGGCCAATGAATTCGGGAATATATCATCATATTTTAATTATCATTTAAAAATATTGTGTGGCTTATGGATGGCCTATTAAAAGATTAGAATAAAGTCTGAATATGCTTAGAATTAAAAAAAAAAAAACACCTTATTTAGAAGTCATAGGAAGTGCCTGGCTGGCTCTTGATCTCAGAAGAGAGTATGACTCTTGCTCTCGGGCTTGTGAGTTTGAGCCCCACACTGGGTGTAGAGCTTACTTAAATAAGTAAACTTAAAAAAAAAAAAAGTCACTTTAGGATGTTATAAAACCCTATGATCATCACTGAAAATATTTTAATTGCCTTACAGGTGTGAAGAAATACTACATAACAGTGATTTCTGTCTTTTTTGTTTGTGTGTTTTGTTTTGTTTTGTTGTTGTTGATAAAATTCTTACAAAGCCAGGTTTGACTGAATTGAGGGAATGTCTAATGCCTAAACTTTAGGATTTGTTTTTGGATAACTTAGTATTGACTTTTCCTTGTAAAATAACTTGCCCTAGTTTCTTCTTTTATTGATTGATGTTGTAGACATAAAATTGTTTTAGCGTAGTTTTACTTTATGGTTTTCCTTAGCTACCCTGTAATTACTTTTGGTAATAACTAGGTCTCTGCTTTTGGAGAATTTGAAGCTTTGAAGTGTAGTCCAGATAGTCTCAATTTTTGTTCTGTTTATAAGAATTTTATAAGTGGACAATATAGTTCCCTGACTCATCTACAATTCTTTATATTTAAACATTTAAAATTTTAAATTAAAAAAATTTTGCTTTATATGGGCACCTGGGTGGCTCAGTTGGTCACGCGTCCGACTCTTGATGTTGGCTCAGGTCATGATCTCATAGTTTGTGAGTTTGAAACCCGCATCTGGCTCTGTGCTGATGGCACAGAGCCTGCTTGGGATTCTCTCTCTCCTTTTCTCTGCCCCTCCCCTGTGTGTGCACGTTCTTGGTCTCTCACTCTCTCCCTGTCTCAAAATAAATAAACTTAAAAAATTTTTTTTTGCTTTATATTTAAGTGAATATATCTTGTCTTGGCTTTTGGCCAGATGGTGACATAGTGAAGGAAAAGTTAAATTTCCAGAGAGCATTTTATGCTACTTTTATATTCAATTGTGGAGACATTAACTATTAGTAATTCTAGGTTCTTAAGTAATTGTCAGTGGTATTTTTTTAAAAAAGGATTACTATAAGATACATGAAATATGAGGATTAATATAAAAATAAATGAGACAATAATGTTAATACAGAGGGAAATTGTTAACATTTTAATTTAATAGAACATATTATCTAACGTTAATAGTATTACATTAAAGCAACTAATACAACAGATGTGTAGCCTAATCAGTGTTTTAAATTTCAGTAAAGTTTCTAACAGTTGTATTTCATAAAACGGTGATTTCGTAACATGCTTGGATCAAAGCAGTTTATATATATATATATATATATATATGTATATATATATATATATATAATTTGTATTAAAAAATCTGATAAACTATATACCACTGTGTGGCTTAATCATCTTAACACGGATCAGTGGTTTCTGAGATTTAAAAAAAGAAAGCAAACTCCCAATCCAATTTTATAAATGTGGTGCTGGATACCACAGAACCAAGGGAAAAGTGAACTGGAAAAAGAAATATCTGTGGCTTCTATAAACCTCTTTACAACTAGGGGAGCCTTTTTTTTTTTTTTATCATGGGAAATAAACTTAACTCAATAAGAAAAGAGAAAAGAGAAGATGCAAACCTAATAGCGAGAGGACTGAAGAGTCTTGCGAAGATTACAGTGGAATGAGAACAGCCTGCAAATAAATTCTGAATTGCTTCTGTCAGTCATATTCTGTGGCATAGTAACAGAAAGCAGGGTAGAGAAGCTTTTTTCTCTGTATGTGTACTATACTCAAGTGAAAAAGGTAACGAAAAATGTACCTCACCTTTCCTGTTGTCCGTGAAGCCAACCTTATCTGATTTCACTTTTTTTTTTTTTATTTTTTTTTTTATTTTTAAAAAAAAAAATTTTTTTTCAACGTTTATTTATTTTTGGGACAAAGAGAGACAGAGCATGAACGGGGGAGGGGCAGAGAGAGAGGGAGACACAGAATCGGAAACAGGCTCCAGGCTCTGAGCCATCAGCCCAGAGCCCGACGCGGGGCTCGAACTCCCGGACCGCGAGATCGTGACCTGGCTGAAGTCGGACGCTTAACCGACTGTGCCACCCAGGCGCCCCTGATTTCACTTTTTAAAGGCATCATGTGTTTGTAGGAATTATTTTTAAACACCTATTTGTGTTCATTACTAATTATAAAGTAGGTAAGTGATGAAATCACCTGGGTTATGTAATTGTGCTTCGAAGTATTACATATTTTTGTTTTTATGTGCGTAACGGACTTTATCAACGTTTATTTATTTTTGGGACACAGAGAGACAGAGCATGAACGGGGGAGGGGCAGAGAGAGAGGGAGACACAGAATCGGAAACAGGCTCCAGGCTCTGAGCCATCAGCCCAGAGCCCGACGCGGGGCTCGAACTCACGGACCGCGAGATCGTGACCTGGCTGAAGTCGGACGCTTAACCGACTGCGCCACCCAGGCGCCCCTGTAACGGACTTTAAAATTGGGAGTTTATTAAAAAATTTGTTGAATACTGCAGTTTTTGTTACCAGGAAAGGTAAAGGTGATTTTTAGAGATGCTAAATTAATTTATGACCAGACTTTGTGTTGTGTCAATTCTGTCCCTGAAATTTCCTATTTTCATTTTTTGTGGTTTCTTTTATTATATGTAAAAGTAATAAAAGCTCTTTTTTTCCATTAAGCTGATTTACAGTCTGAATGATAGACTTCATTATTCACTCCTGGTGAATAAAAATGTGCTGCTGTATTTTCCAGTTGATTCCTGTAGTCATCAGGTTGCTTTCCTGTGTCGGTTCTGAAACTGTTAAGGCCCTGACTGTTGCTGCCCTCAGTGACTAGCTTTGTGTTTCCTCTCCTAAAACTGCGCAGTGAACCACGGTTGAGATGATGGGCATGGAGGGCTCTGCATGTTTGTACGTTCACCTATTTCTTGAAACTGCTGTGTGATTTTATTTATATTTTTATGTATGTATGTATGTATGTATGTATGTATGTATTTTAAGTTTATTTATTTTGAGAGAGAGAGAAAGCACGAGTGGGTAGGGGCAGAGACAGAGGGGGAGAGAGATGCTCAAGCAGGCTCTGCACTGTCAGCACAGAGCCTGATGTGGGGCTTGAACCCATGAACCGCGAGATTGTGACCTGAGCCAAAGTTGGATGCTTAACCAGCTGAGCCACCCAGGCACTCCTATTTATGTTTATTTTTAAATTAAATTGGATTTAATCATTTAGATTAAATGAACTCGAACTCATGATCCCAAGATCAAGAGTCGCACGTCTACTGATTCAGACAGCCAGGTGCCCGCAGGATAATAAACAGTAAAGGACTCATAGATTTTCTTTGTTACAGTCCTTTAATATTTGACTCCGTTTAAGTGATACAGTATTGTGGGGCTTCTGTTGTTCAAATACTTGTCAGATACTTAGAGACCTTGACCCTTTAAGATTTTTGTTTCTGATAATAAAAAATACTTTGAGATCTTCACTTTAAAGCCTCAAAGTACAGGGGCGTCTAGGTGGCTCGGTCAGTTAAGTGTCCAGCTCAGGTCTGATCTCATTGTCGTGAGATCCACCGTGGGACTCGCGCCTGGCATGGAGCCTGTCTTACATTTTCTCTCTCCCTCTCTGCCCCTTCCCCGCTCATGCATGCTCGTGGGCACACACATATTCTCTCTCTCTCTCAAAAAAAAAATTCTCAAAGTACAGTAACTACTTCCCCTCCACCCCAGGTAGGAATAAGTATTGCAGTTAATTGTTTGCACAGGTATAAAAAATTATTTGCAGTCACTAAAATGTAACAAAATACACTGACCGCTAAAATAATGATTAATCAGTCTATGATGATTCAGTTCCTTAGAATTATCTTCTTGAAGATGGATTATTACTCTATTGGTTACTGTGAAAGTGTCCATTAGTGGGAAATACCAGGTGATAAAATCTGGAAAAAGAGTTCAATAAACAGCCACTTTCTATTTGTACAGCTGTTGACATTCTGGGGTAAACTTTGTGCAACTGTTTTGGAAACGGTGCTGTATAATGTACTACTGAGAAATCCCTAGTATGCACTTTTGTGACATTTCCTCCCCTAGTTGTCTTGTTCATTTTAGTGAGCTAAATTTGGTGTATCAGACCTTTGCTGCTTGACTAATTCCTTTAAGTTCACTGCTACCCTCTGAGCTGCTTATATTCTATTTGAGGAGAAAATAATGTAGTAGGAGCGGGTGTTGTTGCTCAGTCTTTCAGCAGTGTACGTGCACGTTTTCATAACTTTTGTGAAACTTTTGAAACAGGCCCATGGAAGCTACAGGAGCAGATGTGGTGCAGAGAGCAAATGTGGTCTGGAAATGTTTGGTTAGTTCTGCTGCTGAATTGGAGCTGGCGGCTTATACCCTGTGTTATGATAAAATAACACGTACCAAGGGATTGAGCCAGAGACATCCTTCTCTAAACTACCTTCTTCAAACAACAAACACTCACTTTTTAAAAGTGAAGTAGATTATCTAATTGGGCTGAACATGATTGAATGAGATGTAAATCATAAAATAATGAAATAGTTATGATGAATATATAGTATTTATTGAAGTAAAGATCTCTTGGCAGTATATTGCAGTAGGAAAGGTCACAAAAATCAGCTAATACATGATAAAATACGTGCTCATGTTGTGTTAGATAAAGAACTCTTGTTCGTAGTGTAAAGGAACAAACATGGGATAGTGTAGCACTTGTATTATAGGCAAACCTGTGTATGCTTAAATTGACCTGTGGTATGTATGAATTTGTGTTGATTTTTCTATTTTAACCTGAATCCCGTTACCACTTTTGCCCTTGCTTTGTAGAGTATGTTAGGACTGGATACTAATGAGACAGTTCATGATTGTACTGGTTCTCTTAGACAGTATTGGAAAAAAAAAAATTTTTGTGTGAACAGCACGTTGATGTTCCTCTAGCGCCCTCTGCTGGATATAAGACTTAATTCACCAGACTAGGAGATGAAAAAAAAAATTATTAGGAGGGCCTTAATTTAATCATGTCTATCAACAAAGTCCACTTTTGGAAGTTTGTTTAAAGACTTGAAGATTTTTTTTCTGTCCTTACTGATTAATTGATAGTTTTAGTAATAACAGTTGATAGAGTTGTTTTCTTCTGGACATTCATTCAAAGCAGGAAGGTATGAAAATAAAGATGTGATCTCTGGCATATTATTTCAACCCATTTAGTTTTGGCCTGGGCAGGAATAACAGAGCCTCTCCTTGACATTTGGAGTGTAAATCAGATGACTAATTAATTAATATGACATAACATATACATAAGAAATGAAAAGAAGACGTGAATTGTTGATTCTTTTATCATAGAATCACTGAATATTCTGTATTTTATAAAATATAAGACTATTATTTTGATAAGAGAAGCTTATGAATATGATTTTTGGAATCTGAAAAAAATTGTTAGATTGGTTTCTTCCCTCTGTCTTTATTAACTTTTTTTTTTGTTCTAATTTTTTGTTTTCAGTGCCTATGGGCTATTTTCTTGTGACTGGTTAGGCTTCTGACTTACAGAATCTAAGCTGAGCATTTTGTAGAGTTTACATTAAAATTTTTTTTTAGGGGCACCTGGGTGGCTCAGTTGGTTAAGTGACCAACATCTGCTCAGGTCATGATCACATGGTTTCTGAGTTCAAGCCCCACATCGGGCTCTGGGCAGACAGCCCAGAGCCTAGAGTCTGCTTTGGATTCTGTGTCTCCCTCTCTCTGCCCTTCCCCCCATTTGCTCTCTCTTTCTCTCTCTCTCTCCTAAAAGTAAATAAAACATTAAGAAAATGAAAGAAAAAAGATTTAAACTAGTATTGGGCCTACCTAGAGCAATGCTCATTTTAATCTGGCTAAATATAAGAGTTTTTCTGCTATAGTAGATACCATGCTTTATACCTAAAACCAGTGGGGACCCCTGTTCTAAGGATCAAAGTCAGCATTTAGAGGGAATTTTTTTCAGAAATTATGAAGTTGCCTTAGGGGGCTGTCACTTCTTTGACATTGTCTTTGGTTCTCATACTCAGGATTCTTTTTATTTTTTGTTAAGATATATTTCACATATTGTAACATTCATCCTTTGAAAGTATATTTTTAGTATACTCACAAAGTTGTGCAACTATTACCACTCTCTAATTCCAGAACATTCTCACTACTTCATGTCCATTAGCAATCACTGCTCCTTCCTCCCTCCCTCCCTAGCTACTGGCAATCACTAACACACTTTCTATCCCTATGGATTTGCCTATCCTGGAAATTTCATATAAATGAAGTCATACGATACATAGTCTCTTTGTGTCTGGTTTCTTTCATTTAACATATATTTTCAAGGTTCATGTATGTTATAGCAGGTATTGGTACTGAATGTTTTTTGGCTGAATAATATTCTATTATAGGGATACACCATATTTTGTTCATCATTCATCAGTTGATGGACATTTGAACTGTTTCTACTTTTTGGTGGTTATGAAAAATGCTGATGTGAACATTTGTGTACAAGTTTTTGTTTGCACATGTTTTTATTTTTCTGGGGGTATATACCCAGGAATGGAAATGCTGGATATGGTGACTCTGTGTGACATTTTAAGAAACTCAGAAACCATTTTCCATAGTGGTGGCACCAGTTCACGTTCCCACCAGTAATTTATGAGGTCTCTCTAATTTCTCTACATCCTCACCAATGCTTGTTATTTTCCACTTTTAAAATTATAGCTAGCCTCACATGCATGAAGATATATCTCTTTGTGGTTTGGATGTGTATTTCCCTGATGACTAATAGTGTTGGCCATCATTTGATATACTTGTCATTTTCGTATCTTTTTTGGAAAAATGTCTATTCAAGCCCTTTGCTAATTTTTTAAATTGTTTGTCTTTTTATTGTAACAGCTCTTTGTATATTCTGCATACTAGACTCTTATCAGATACATGATTTATAAATATTTTCTGTCCTCTAGGTTGCCTTTCACTTTTTTATAATGTCCTTTGATGCTCAAAATTTAAAATTTTTATGAAGTCCAATTTTTTTTTCTTTTGTTACTCATGCTTTTGGTGTTGTATTTCAGAATCTGTTGCCAAATCTGAGGTCATAAATTCTACGTTTTCTTCTAAGAGTTGTATGGTTTTAGCTCTTACATTTACGCCATTGATCCATTTGAATTCATTTTTATTTTTTTTTTTAATTTTTTTTTTCAACGTTTATTTATTTTTGGGACAGAGAGAGACAGAGCATGAACGGGG
This sequence comes from Herpailurus yagouaroundi, assembly GCF_014898765.1. Taxonomy (NCBI): domain Eukaryota; kingdom Metazoa; phylum Chordata; class Mammalia; order Carnivora; family Felidae; genus Herpailurus; species Herpailurus yagouaroundi. The sequence goes on from NW_024412401.1 coordinate 4,157,412, forward strand.
GAGAGGCAGAGAGAGAGGGAGACACAGAATCGGAAACAGGCTCCAGGCTCTGAGCCATCAGCCCAGAGCCTGACGCGGGGCTCGAACTCACGGACCGAGAGATCGTGACCTGGCTGAAGTCGGACGCTTAACCGACTGCGCCACCCAGGCGCCCCTGAATTCATTTTTATATATGATGTGAGTTAGGGGTCCACATTTATTCTTTTGAATGTGTATATCCCATTGCCTCAGCACTGCTTAATAAAAAAATGATTCTTTCTCATAGAATGGTCTAGGCTCCCTTGTCAAAAATCAATTGACCATTGATGCATGGATGTATTTACGGACTCTCAGTTCTTTTCTGTAGATCTATACGTCTGTTCTTATGCCAGTTCCACATTGTTCCGATCACTGTAGCTTTGTAGTAGTTTTGACATCAGGAAATGTGAGTTTTCCAACTTTGCTCTAACTTTTCAAGATCATGTTAACTTTTTGGAAAGTGCTTTAGTAAAATTGGCTTTAATTCTGTGTCTGTCACCTTATGATGGTGAAATTGCTTTTTCATATAATAGCTAATAACTTTCCATGGGACTAATGTTTGGTGTGAAACATGTTTTGAGACAGGTGGTAATGAGTATGAAGGGAATATTTTATTTGATATATCTTAATATTTTGACAATATAGGTAGGAATTGATTGGTTCAAAGTCTCACCTTCCCACTGACCTTTTTTGCTTAGGAATGAATGGCTTAGTTTATTTTAATGATCTTTTCTGGTCAGAATACACTTTTGTTGGTAAATAATGATACCAGTACCATACTTCCCCACCATACTTCCTTTGCTTTTGTTGCTGTTTTAAAATGTTTTTCAGGGGCGCCTGGGTGGTGCAGTCGGTTAAGCGTCTGACTTCAGCCAGGTCACTATCTCGCGGTCCGTGAGTTCGAGCCCCGCGTTGGGCTCTGGGCTGATGGCTCAGAGCCTGGAGCCTGTTTCCGATTCTGTGTCTCCCTCTCTCTCTGCCCCTCCCCCGTTCATGCTCTGTCTCTCTCTGTCCCAAAAATAAATAAAAACGTTGAAAAGAAAAAAAAAAAATTAGAAAAAAAATAAAATGTTTTTCAGTGTGGAAAATTTCAATCATCTGTGAAAGTCAGCAGAATACTAAAATGAACTTCATGTGCCTATTACTCAGCTTCAAGAATGATCAACTGATGGCCAACATTATTTCATGATTATCAGCTTCCCTTCCTAACCCCCGGTTTATTATTATTTTTAAAGTTTATTTATTTATTTTGAGAGAGAGAGAGAGAATCCCAAGCAGGCTCCACACTGTCAGTGTGGAGCCCAACATGGGGCTCGAATTCACAAACCGTGAGATCATGACCTGAGCCAAAACCAGGAGTTGGTCACTTAACTGATTGAGCAACCCAGGCATCCCACCCCCAGTTTATTATTTTAAAGCAAATCCAGACATCATATAATTTCATCCATGAACATGTTAGTATGTATTTCAAAGAGATAGGAGTTAAAAAATACTAATTATTAAAAAAAATTTTCTTTTAAGTAAACTCTATGCCCATTGTGAGGCTTGAACTCATGACCCTGAGATCAAGAGTTGCATGCTCTACTGATTGAGCCAGCCAGGTGCCACAATACCAATTATTATTACACCTAAAAAAGTAATAATAACTCTTTAGTTTTTTTTTTTAAGTTTATTTTTATTTATTTTGAGAGAGAGAGAAAGCACATATGTGCACAAGTGAGGGAGGGGTAGAGAGGAAGAGAGAGAGAATCCCAAGCAGGCTCTGCACTGTGAGAGCTGAGGCTAACGTGGGGCCTGATCCCAGGGCCTGTGAGATCATGACTGGAGCGGAAATCAAGAGTTGGATGTTTAACTGACTGAGCCATCCGGGCACCCCTCTTTAGTTTTATATTTCCTCATTTCCCGTTTTTTTGAATCTTGAGTCTTGAGTTGTCAGACTAAATTATGAATATTTACCAGTTTCATCTTTCAGTGGAATGCCCGTTATTTCAAAATACTGTAGCAGTATAGGGTATAAATGTCAGATTTTACCTTTAAAGGTACTGTATTCTACTGACTTAAAAAAAATCATTTTATTGTTTTGGATTTAAATTCAATTTAGACCCAAAAGATCACATTTGGACTTACTGCTTTTTCTGCCCTCTGGAAGAAAGTCTTTTCTAGTAACTCACTAAGAAATATTATTGATAGGATTGCAAAATCTAACTAAAGCACATAAGTCGGTGTAAAAAAATATTTTGTGAGTTTCATATTTGTGAAACGGAGTGATTGACTGTCGAAGCAGAATTGCTTCTTGACTATGAAGGCTATTAGTAGCAAAAGGACTACAAAGTCCTCTAGAGAAGAAGGGATATTTGTGTTTTTGCTCTACTCTAAAACAAGACATCATGGGAACATGCTTTGCTCAAAAAAAACTAGTCATTTCTTACATATTCACAGACTGCTTGATTCATTTGTGAATTATCCAGTTTTTATTTATGCTCCTCCCTGTGTGATTCATTACATTACTGTCTCTGCAAAAAAAAAAAAAAAAAAGGAAATAAGGAAAGGGTAGGAGGAAAGAGGAAAAATCAAATTAATCAAGTTGGGCCTTTAAAAAACTTCAGCTTTGGGGCACCTGGGTGGCTCAGTCGGTTGAGCGTCCGACTTCGGGTCAGGTCACGATCTCACAGCTCGTGAGTTCACGCCCCGCATCGGACTCTGTGCTGACAATCAGAGCCTGGAGCCTGCTTCGGATTCTGTGTGTCCCTCTCTCTCTGCCCCTAATCTACTCGCATTCTGTCTCTGTCTCTCTCAAAAATAAATAAACATTAAAAATTTTTTTTTTTTAAACTTCAGCTTAGGCTAAATGATAAAGTAAATATAATTAATAGAAACTTCTTTCTTGTCCAGATTTTATTTGAAAAGGAAATCAAATTAGTAATGCCTTACTCCATCACTATTGAACCATCTTTATTTGACAGACAAGACTCTAGGCATGGCTTTTCTTTGCTACTGTTACCCTGAAACATCTATAGCTGTCCTTGCCCCCAACAGGCTTTTGGTCATGACCAGTGACCTCTTTGGGACTAGGAATCCAGTGCTTCCCAGGGTTGCATTTTCTGAGCAAAAATGGCATTCAAAAATAAAGCTCTTGACTTCTGATTCTGGCCAGAAGTTGACCCCTATCTGAAAATTAATAAATTGGACTTCATTATAATGAAAAAATTTTTTAAGTTTATTTATTTTGGGGGGGGGATGAGTGGGGGAGGGGCAGAGAGAGAGGGAGACACAGAATCTCACGTAGGCTCTGTGCTGTCAGTGCAGAGCCCAACGCGGGGCTCCAACTCATGAACTGCAAGATCGTGACCTGAGCTAAAACCAAGAGTCAGTTGCTTAACTAACTGTGTCACCCAGGTGCCCTGAAAACTTTTGCTTCGTGAAAGACACTGTTAACAAAAAGACAAACTATAGACTTGGAGTAAATGTTTGCAAATCACATATCCAGTCAATGACTTGTATCCAGATTGTATAATGAACTCTCAAAACTCAATCAATAATAAGAAAACAACCTAATTAAAAAATGGGGAAAAGATCCGAGTAGATATTTCACCAAAGAAGGTACACAGATGGTAAATAAATATGTGAGAAGATGCTCAATGTCATCTGTCATTAGGGAAATGCAAATTGAAACTGAAATGGAATACCATTACATGCCTATTGGAATGTCTTAAATCACCCTCCTCCCAAAAACGAAAAAACAAAAATTGACCATGCCAAGTGTTGTTAAGGGTGTATAAAATTATAAACAATTCAGAAAAGTTTGGGAGTTTCATAAAACATTAAACATACACCTACCACATGACCTTGTCATTCTTCCCTTCACTGTTTACCTCCAAGAAGTCAAAGTACATGCCCTTACAAAGACGTGTGCACAAAAGCTCATAGTTTCATTTGTAATCGCCTATACTGGAAACAACTCAAATGTACGTAAACTGGTGAACAGATAAGTCAGTTGTGGTGTATCAACACAGTGGAACACTTTAACAATAAAAAGGAATAGACGGTTGATAAATGCAACCACATGGTGAATCTCAAAATAGTTATGCTGGGAGAAAGAAGCCAGGCGATATAGAATATATGCTGTATGACTCAATCTTTATGAAATTCTGGGAAATACAAAGTGATTAATAGTGACAAAACCAGATCAGTTGTTACTTGGAGATGGGGGTGGGGTGTTAAGCGCTGGAAGAAATTACCAAGAGATAGAAGGAATCTTGTAGGCGTCATGGAAATATTTCTAATCTTGATTATGGCAGTGACTTCATGTGTGTGTATATACACTTATCAAATTACACACTTTTTAAAAAAATGTTTATTTGTTTTTTAGAGAGACAGAGACAGAGTGTGAGCAGGGCAGGGACAGAGAGAGAGGGAGACACAGAATCTGAAACAGGCTCCAGGCTCTGAGCTGTCAGCAAAGACCTTGATGCGGGGCTTGAACTCACGAGCCTTCGAGCTGTGAGATCATGACCTGAGCTGAAGTTGGCCGCTCAACCAACTGAGCCACCCAGGTGCTCCAAATTACACACTTTTAATGCATATAATTTATTACATATAAATTATACATCAATAAAAAAGAAAAAAAAGCAAGGACTGGAGTATTCTTCCTGAGCATGATTTTCACACTTTTTTTTTTACCATATCTTTTACAATCTTCGAAAAGCAGTTAAAATGAGGCTACAGTAATCTAAAGTGTGATTTATATCCACTTTAAAAAAAAGTTTTTGATTTTAATTCCAGTATGTTACCATACAGTGTTATATTAGTTTCAGGTGTACAATATTGTGATTCCAGTTTTATACATTCCTCAATGCTCATCATGATGAGTGTGCTTTTAATCCCCTTCACCTATTTCACCTATCCCCCCCACCCTCCTCCCCACACCCCCCTCCCCTCTGGTCACCAACCATCTGTTTATCCTCTATAGTTAAGTCTGTTTTTTTATTTGTCTCTCTTTTGTTTTCCCTTGGTTCATTTGTTTTGTTTCTTAATTTTTTTTTTTTAACGTTGATTTATTTTTGAGGGACAGAGTGTGAGCAGGGAGGGCCAGAGAGAGAGAGAGAGAGAGAGAAAGACACAGAATCTGAAGAGGCTGCAGGCTCTGAGCCGTCAGCACAGAGCCTGACGCGGGGCTCGAAATCACAAGCCGAGAGATCATGACCCGAGCCTAAGTCGGACGCTTAATCGACTGAGCCACCCAGGCGCCCCAATTTGTTTTGTTTCTTAAATTCCACACGTGAGTGAAATCATATGGTGTTTGTCTTTCTCTGAGTGACTTGTTTTGCTCAGCATTGTAGCTGCGTCCATGTTGTTGCAAAGATCCATGTCCACTTTAAGCACCAATGTCTGGGGCGCCTGGGTGGCTCAGTCGGTTAAGCGGCCGACCTCGGCTCAGGTCACGATCTCGCGGGCCGTGAGTTCAAGCCCCGTGTGGGGCTCTGTGCTGACAGCCCAGAGCCTGGAGCCTGTTTCGGATTCTGTGTCTCCCTCTCGCTGACCCTCCCCTGTTCATGCTCTGTCTCAAAAATAAATAAAACGTTAAAAAAAATTTTTTTTAAATAAATAAACACCAATGTTTGTGAGCTTAACCTTTGAATTTGTTTTCAGGCAACTACTCTAAGAGTGAGGAAATTAGAAGAAAATATTGAAGCAGAAAGAGCAGCACATTTGGAGTCAAAATTTAATTCTGAAATTATTCAGGTAAAGCCTAAGCCGAAATTTTTTTGGTATGGATTTTATTAGGCAGGGAAAAGTGGGATTCTGCTCAGAGAGCTAAGGTGTGCGTTTAGAATGGGTAGCATATTGTTAAGGCACTCATTATCATATTTGTATCAGGATATAGTTGAGGATGGTTTTTGCTATATTAGAGGAGGGGTTGACACACTACAGCCCACAGGCTAAATCTCACCCTTTGCCTGTTCGAGGGAGGTTTTGTCTTGTCTGTGGGGCTTCTGTGCTGCAGTGGCAAGGGGGGGTGGTTTGTGACAGAGACCTTATGGCCGGCAAAGTCCAAAATATTTACCCTCTGGCCTATTACAGAAAGATTTACTGATCAGAGTATTCTTTTTATCAACAGCCGTGGGTTGAATTTTTTTTTTGAAAACACTGAAAAAATAAGCACCTCCATTTATCGTGTGTATATCTTCTGCACATTACTTATCACTGTATTAAGAGCTGAAGGTGGGGCACCTGGGTGGCTCAGTCAGTTGAGGGTACAACTTTGGGTCAGGTCATGATCTCATGGTTCTGTGAATTTGAGCCTGGCGTCAGATTCCCTGCTGTCAGTGCAGAGCTTTGGATCCTCTTCCCCCCCCCTCTGTCTCTCCCCCATTTGTCCCCCCCCCCCCAATAAATAAACATTAAAAAAAAAAAAAGAGCCCAAGGGATAAAGGTGAAAGAACTCCTTTTGGAACTTACATTTCATTACCAGAAATACTGTATATTTGTATCTATACCTCTACATCTATACAGATACACAGATAAATGTGTGGATAGAAATATCAAATACTAAAATACTACAGGGCATAATAAAGATTAAATGTGAGGGGGAATTAATTGAAGGCATCCTTAAGGAAGGTGTCCTTTAGGTTTTAGAATGAGAAGGAATTTCTAAGAGAAGTGAAGGCATTCCAACTGGGGGTTGGCAAACTACTGTGCATGGACCAAGTCTGGCCCATAGCTTGTTGTATATAAATCAAGTCTCACATAAAGTTCCAGAAATCTAAATTCCTTAATTTAATGTTTCTAAAGTGGACTCCACACCCAGTGTGGGGCTTGACCTCATGACCCTGAGATCAAGAGTTGTGTGCTCTACCGACTGAGCCAGGTGCCCCTAAGTTCCTTAATTTAATTTGGATTTTTTTTTTTAAGACATACACTTTCCCTTATATTAAATTTTAATTAATAAAACTTGCCAAGTTTTACCTTATTTTTTAAACATGTCTTTTTTTTTTTTATTTTTTTTTATTTTTAAAAAAAATTTTTTTTTTTCAACGTTTATTTATTTTTGGGACAGAGAGAGACAGAGCATGAACGGGGGAGGGGCAGAGAGAGAGGGAGACACAGAATCGGAAACAGGCTCCAGGCTCTGAGCCATCAGCCCAGAGCCCGACGCGGGGCTCGAACTCATGGACCGCGAGATCGTGACCTGGCTGAAGTCGGACGCTCAACCGACTGCGCCACCCAGGCGCCCCTAAACATGTCTTAATATAAGGCGTAACTAAGCTCATAAGAAATTTATAATAAATTATTTTTTTACTTTTATCTTTAATGAAATGCCTCCTTTACCTGCAAAATTCTCAGGCCCATGTATTTGAGTGTTTGTATTTTAGGCAAACTTGTACAAGTTAAGCTTTTCTTTAAAAAAAAAAAGATTAAATCACCCAAAAATAAGCAATAAGGCTAAAGTTTTAAATTATGAAAGAAGCACAATTCAGAAATTAAGTTTTTCATTGTAGTTATAATTTATACCTGGATGTATAGATAGTTAATAGCTATAAAAATAATTATTACATGTATGGTTTTTACTTATATACATTAATATTTCATATTTAACTTAGGGTTTTGACTGTGAAAAAAAGCCAAAGTTTATATTTGAACCATATACATCTATAAATACCGACAAGTATTTTCAGTGAGGCACATCTAGTAAAATTCAGATTAGTTTAAAAGCAAATGAGACAAATGAGACTACTAAATAGTTGTAATGAATCACCATTTTATCATAAACTGTAGTTAAGTTTGTTTAGATGCTATATCATAAAAATGAGAAAGTAGAGTCAGAGAGTTGACTCAATTAGTAATTTGAAAACTACTTCTCTTTCAGTTGGATTGATTTATCCTTTGTGATTGAGTGTGCTTATTTTCTGAAAGGAGATAGCAATGCAGATAGAAGAAAATGTTGTCCACATTTATTATTTTACTTGTAAACATTGGATTTAGACAAAATAGCAGAGAAAAATAAAGTTTAGGGGCGCCTGGGTGGCTCAGTCAGTTAAGTCTCCGACTTGGGCTCAGGTCACGATCTTGGGGTTCATGAGTTCCAGCCCCGTGTCGGGTTCCATGCTGACAGCTCAGAGCCTGGAGCCTGCTTCATTCTGTGTCTCCCTTTCTCTTTGCCCCTCCCCTGCTCATGCGCTGTCTCTCTCAAAAATAAATACACATAAAAAAAAAAAATTGAAAAAAAAAAAAAAAGAAAAAGAAAGTTTAAAAGACCGAATCTGAAAAATTACCAGGTTGTATCTCCATATCTATTCTATTTCCTTACGTTAGTGTAAGAATGTTTCAGTTATTCCAAAATATTTTTGGATAATTACAAATAATAATTCTGGTGATTATTTTTTGTATGGATTAATTTAAGAACATTTTTATGTTGTCCTAGGCTTCATTTCTTGGTGACTTAATCTTTTTTACCTCAGATTGTCTTTTGCCGTCCCCATGGGGCTTGTTCAGAGCTTTTCTCTGATTTCATGGCCCTTTGTGCCTGTTTCTGTGACAGGAGCCACTTACATATTCTCTTGTGGTGTCTCCTCTCCTAAAGACTAGGAGCTCTTCAAGAACTAAGACTGTCTATTTTCATGACTATCATAATACCTTGAGCACTAGCTCATTGCCTGGCACATATTAAGTGCTTAATAATATTTATTCAAACATTTATTAAACAAATATTATGTATTCATATGTGATATTAAGTATATATTGATATTAGATAAATATTCTCTCATTAGATCTTTGTAGCAACTCTGTAGATAGTCTGCTTATGAGGATGATGATGATGATTTACTGTTTACAGGTGAGGAACCTCAGGTTTTTGGAGGTTTAGTAATATGCCAGAGGTCACCCAAGTTAATTTGTAGAGCTAGAATTTAAACGTGAGCTTTAGGATTCTGAAGCTGATTTTCTATCTAGTATAAAGCGTTTTCTACCACCCCCCCCCTTTTTTGAACTTAGCGTTCTAATTTTTGTTTTTAACTTAATTTTCTGAAGAAGGTAAAACATAGTTCAGAAATCAAAACAATATTAAATGGATGAGAACTCTTGCTTTCACTTCTGTGTCTCCCTTCAATCTACCCTATTGCATCTTACTTATTCTTATTCTTTCCACTTGTTTACCCAAAATATAGACTTTATCTGGACTTTGCTTTATTGATATATGTTAACCCTACATAGAGAACCACATAGAGAACTTCCTTTTCAAAAACTCTTTTTTTTTTTTTTTTGAGAGAGAGAGAGAGAGAGGGTGCAAGTGAACGAGGGGCAGAGAGAGAGAGAAGTGGGGCTCACCCGAAGCAGGGCTCGAGCTCACCTGATGCGGGGCTCGAACTCATGAACTGGGAGATCATGACCTGAGCCGAAGTCAGATGCTTAACTGACTGAGCCACTCAGGTGCCCCTCAGAAGTTGTTTTGTAACTTTTTTTTTTTTTTTAACCGCTGCATATTCTTCTTTTATGGGAATATACTGCTTTGTTCCTCTGTTCTGCTGTCATTGTTTACATGGAATCCAGTTTTTAAAGTGTTTTATTATATAAAGTTTCAAGTATATGCAGAAGTAGAGAGAATGGAAAAATGAGCTTCCTGTGTAGCCATCACTTCAAGATTTACCTCAGGCCAATCATGTTTTTTATTTATTGCCCCTGTCTACTCCCGTCCCTATATCACTTTGAGGCAAATCCTAGATATCCCACATTTACAAATATTTTAGTCAAATAGTATTATTCGGTAATAAAAGTTTTACTTGTCAACAGTAAGAAACCTGTAGGAGTAAAACTTTATCGAGAGTCTAACGATGTTAATGTAACGGTGTTTCTCTTAAGAGGGGAAGAATTCTTTGCTTTTGTTTTCAAAACCACTCATTTTATTATGTTTCATACAAAGTTTTGAACGTGGATTTGTAGGTCGAAATTAGGCACTTTGATTAGGCATTTCCTTTGCACAGTTAACTCTTCTCCCACTCTTCCTTCCATTAAACATGTTCAGAAAGGGAATACACTGTCTTTTGTTTATTTTCCTTTTTAAACCAAAGCAGAAAGGAAGAAGTTTAGGTAAATGATGATCTGCTACTGATAAATTACGCTGTTCAATTTGACTGACGCTAGCGTTTCCTTCCTTGCTTTAACTACTTCTCTGACATCTGGTAGTTACGGATTCGAGACCTTGAAGGAGCTTTGCAGGTCGAGAAGGCTAGCCAGGCAGAAGCTGTTGCTGACTTGGAAATGATCAAGAATGAATTCAAAGAAGTTGAAAGTGCATATGAGCGAGAAAAGCATAATGCACAAGAGAGCTTTGCAAAATTAAATTTGTAAGTCTTTTACTGTAAAATTCTTTAAATTAATGTAAAGGGTTTATGAAACCTACATAAGTATGAATGTGTAGTATTTAAAAAAATTTTTTTTAACATTTATTTATTTTTGAGACACAGAGAGACAGAGCATGAACGGGGGAGGGTCACAGAGAGAGGGAGACACAGAATCTGAAACAGGCTCCAGGCTCTGAGCTGTCAGCACAGAGCCCGACGCGGGGCTCGAACCCACGGACCGTGAGATCATGATCTGAGCCGAAGTCGGACGCTTAACCGACCGAGCCACCCAGGCGCCCCATGAATGTGTAGTATTTTAGATGTAGTTCTCATTGATGTCAGTGCTAGTTTGCGGATAAAAGATTTCATAAAACAGATCTATACTTCTCTACTTTTTTGGATTTTGAAGTATCATGGCTATTCCAAGTGGTCTCAGAAATGCAATTTTTACCCTAGAAAGTAAATATGTTAATGTATTTTGTATTTACTGATGTAATACAGTATCTTTAAAGACCTTGATTTCTAGGCCACCTGAAAAGGGCTATGTGGAGATGGATAACGTTTGAGATTTTCTCAAACTATGGGCATAATAGCAGTAGGACTAATACCACTCTTAGTGGCTCGCATGCATTGTGGCTCACTTGGCATCTAGCATTGCATGATTTCATTTAATTTATATAACACCCCATGAGGTAGCTTCTTTTTTTATCCCTGTTTTACAGATGTGGAAATTGAGGCTTAATGAGGATGGGGACACACAACTAGTAAGTGGCAGAGCCAGGATCTTTTTGATTCCTACTGATTTTAACCTTTATCAGTTCAAAAGCCTTTCATCTGGAATGTTCTGTAGGATGCTTTAAAAGTTCATAATTCTTGGGGCGCCTGGGTGGCGCAGTCGGTTAAGCGTCCGACTTCAGCCAGGTCACGATCTCGCGGTCCGTGAGTTCGAGCTCCGGGGCCTGGAGCCTGTTTCCGATTCTGTGTCTCCCTCTCTCTCTGCCCCTCCCCCCGTTCATGCTCTGTCTCTCTCTGTCCCAAAAATAAATAAACGTTGAAAAAAAAATTTTTTTTAAAGTTCATAATTCTTTAATATAAAAAAAAGTTGATATTAGATTTTTTAAAATATAATTTATTGACAAATTGGTTTCCATACAACACCCAGTGCGCATCCCAACGAGTGCCCTCCTCAATACCCATCACCACTTTCCCCTTGATAGTAGATGTTTTAAAGCATTTCTCCCCAGAGGGTGAAATACATACCACCATTGGTACATGACATGATAATAGGTTGGTATATTAAAGTTGTGTATTTATTTTTAATGTTAGTTTGTATATGACAAATAGATCATGATTTTCCACTTACAGCAATGACATGAAGATTCCTCTTAAAATACTTCATTTGACATAAAAAATGAGTTAGAGAAAAGCATTATTAAATAGTAGTAATTATTACAGGTATAGCAAAATCATAAAGATGGCACTTGAAAGACTGACTTAAAAAACTGATGTTGAAAAAATTTAAAATTCTTTACCTGAGATTACTGTTATTGGTAATGCTTATAATATTTTAAACCAGTAATTCTGAACTGAAAGTTTTTGCTTCCTCTGGGATGACTTAGATGACCTTCTGTGAATGTTACTCTAAGGACTTATCCTCCTGTATTTCCTTTGAACCATTGCTTGAATCTGCACATTTATATATAAATATGTTTGAAGGGCCTTTATATAAAATATAGTGCAGACTTTTTAACTGTTGTTTTGAGATAATAATTAGAACCTGCAAGTGAAAGAAGCCAGACTGTACTCCCAACAAGTAAAGCTTTCACCAGTGAAATAATAGGCTACTTTGGGGAACTAGTGAGTTCTCTGTCTTGGGAGGTTCAAAACAGAAGGTAGAAGATTCTTTGTCATGGATATTGAAGAAGAGAATCCTGCAAAAGTTGGACTAGTGGAATTTTAAAAGACCTGCTAACAATGAAGCTCCAATATTTTGTTTTAAAGTAAACTCGGGGCGCCTGGGTGGCTCAGTCAGTTGAGCATCTGACTTCAGCTCAGGTCATGATCTCACGGCCTGTGAGTTCGAGCCCCGCGTCGGGCTCTGTGCTGACAGCTCAGAGCCTGGAGCTTGCTTCGGATTCTGGGTCTCCCTCTCTTTCTACCCCTCCCCATGCTCATGCTCTGTCTCTCTCTCTGTCAAAAATAAATAAACATTAAAAAGAAGTTTTAAAGTAAACTCTGCCGACAATGTGGAGCTCACACTCAGGACCCTAAATCAAGAGTTGCATGGTCCACCAACTAACTGAGCCAGCCAGGTGCCCCAATCTCCAGGATGTTAATCTATGTGCTTTTCTAATCATACCCCAAGCCAATTTTTTTCTTTAGGTTTGTTCTGGTATTATTTGTGTTTTGGTGCTTGAAAAATTTTACTCAAATTTTGTATTCCAACAAGCATCAACTAACAATTCTAAATATTAGTTACATATTCCAACTAAGCACCAGCTAACAATCCAAAATACTTTAACACAGTGTTCCTTATCCGTTCTTCGTCTCTATATAACTGTGCTATAATAATAAACAGTGAATATTAAATAGTAATTAAAGCCCACTACTCATTTCTGTGACTCCGTTCCTGTGACTTCTCTTCTCCATCACATCTTCTTTTTCTTTGTATGTAACATGACAGCCTCTTCTGTTCCAATGATCTGTGGTACTACAGGGCATCAGAACCTTCTTTTTTTTTTTTTTTAAATGTAATGTTTATTTTTTAGAGAGAGAGAAAGACAGAGTGCAAGCAGGGGAGGGGCAGAGAGAGAGGGAGACACAGAATCCAAGGCAAGCTCCAGGCTCCAAACTGTCAGCACGGAGCCCTACGCGGGGCTTGAACTCACCAACCGTGAGAACATGACCTGAGCCGAAGTCGGTCACTAAACCGACTGAGCCACCCAGGCGCCCCCAGAATCTAATTTAAAAAATACTTTAAAATGTTTTAAAGTCATGAACTCTCACATATTGATTTTTCAAAGTAGCTCTAAGTTTGGGATCATGTATGTCAAAAGGAAACTTAGTAGATTTTAGGTCTTTAAGGTAAATGATACCTTAAAAAAGATTTTTTTTAATGTTTATTTTTGAGAGAGAGAGAGAGACAGAACGTGAGCAGGGGAGGGGCAGAGAGAGAGAGGGAGGCACAGAATCTGAAGCAGGCTCCAGGCTCCGAGCTGTCAGCACGGAGCCCGACTTGGGGGCTCGAACCCACGAACCGTGAGATCATGACCTGAGCCAAAGTTGAACGCTTAACTGAGCTGCTTAGGTACCCTGGTAAATGATACCTTTAATTTACAACTTTGAGACCAGGGAGTTCGGGGTAGGACATTGTTTTACCTGTTGGATAGAACTGATACAACAACTGGTGATAAAGATTTTGTAGAGAAAATGCTGCCTGAACTTTGCCTAAGGTTCTTAAGCTTCTTTTTTTTCCCGGGTAGGTCTAGGTCAGGAGAAAAATCTTGTGTGTGTATTTTGGATTTATGATTTTGGTCAGTCATTTCATAACTGTGAACATTCCTGCATGAAATTATTTTAGGTGGAATATATATGTGTTTATATATATTTTACATACATATTGTAAAGATCTCAATGAAGAATTTGATACCAATAACAGGCTACTTTAAAAAAATATATATTGTATATAGAATTTTAGATAGAATAGATCGCTCTTCTGTATTTCTATAATCAAATTTTCTTAGTTATAAATTTTTTTTTTTGCATCTATAAGTTGTAGTATGAAACTAAAGCTTTTAAATAATCTTTTCATTTTAGAGTTTTTTTTTTATGCCAGGTCTTTATTAGCTGTGGTAACTGATTGCCTAGAATTGGTAGGGGGAAGGAGATCATGGTAACTTTACATCTAGTTTGAAATTAAATAAAAAATTTTTAATGTTTATTTATTTTTGGGAGAGAGAGGGAGGGGCAGAGAGAGAGGGAGATGGAGGGTCTGAAGTAGGCCCCCCGACACGGGGCTGAAACTCATGAACTCCGAGATCATGACTTGAGCTGAAGTTGGATGCTTAACTGACTGAGCCACCCAGGCACCCCTAAAATTAAAATTAAAACAACACTGTTCAGGAAGAAATGGACAGGTTCCTAGAAATATATAAACTACCAAAACTGAAACAGGAAGAAATAGAAAATTTGAACAAACCTGTAACCAGTAAAGAAATTGAGTTAGTAATCAAAAATCTCCCAAAAAACAAGAGGCCAGGGATGGATGGCTTTCCAGGAGAGGTCTACCAAACATTTAAAAAAGAATTAACACCTATTCTTTTGAAGTTGTTCCAAAAAATAGAAATGGAAGGAAAACTTACAAACTCATTCTACGAGGCCAGCATTACCTTGATTCCAAAACCAAAGACCCCACTAAAAAGGGGAACTATAGACCAATTTCCCTGATGAACATAGATGCAAAAATTCTCAACAAGATACTAGCTAACCGGATTCAACAATATATTAAAAGAATTATTCACTAAAATCAAGTAGGATTTATACCTGGGATACAGGGCTGGTTCAATATCCACAAATCAGTCAATGTGATGCATCACATTAATAAAAGAAAGGACAAGAAGCACATGACCGTCTCAATAGATGCAGAGAAAGCCTTTGACAAAATACAGCATCCTTTCTTGATAAAAACCCTCAAGAAAGTAGGTATAGAAGGATCATACCTTGAGATCATAAAAGCCATATATGAAAGACCCTCTGCTAATATCATCCTCAATGGGAAAAAACTGAGCTTTCCCCCTTAGGTCAGGAACATGACAGGGATGTCCACTCTTGCCACTGTTATTCAACATAGCACTGTAAGTCTTAGCCTCAGCAATCAGACAACAAAAAGAAATTAAAGGCATCCCAATTGGCCAAGAGGAGGTCAGACTTTCACTCTTTGCAGATGAGATGATACTCTATATGGAAAACCCAAAAGATTCCACCAAAAAAATGCTAGGACTGATCCATGAATTCAGCAAAGTTGCAGGACATGAAATCAATGCACAAAAACTGGTTGCATTTCTATACACTACTAATGAAGCAGCAGAAAGAGAAATCAAGGAATCGATCCCATTTACAATTGCACCAAAAATCACAAAATACCTAGGAATAAAGCTAACCAAAGAGGTGAAAAATCTATACACTGAAAACTATAAAAAGCTTATTAAAGAAATTGAAGACAACACAAAAAAATGGAAAAATATCCCATGCTCATGGACTGGAAGAACAAATCTTGTCAAAATGTTGATACTACCCAAAGCAATCTACATATTCAATGAAATCCCTATCAAAATAACACAAATATTCTTCATAGAGCTAGAATAAACAATCATAAAATTTGTATGGAACTAGAAAGACCCCAAAGAACCAAAGCAATCCTGAAAAAGAAATCCATAGCTGGAGGCATCACAATTCTGGACTTCAAGATGTATTACAAAGCTGTCATCATCAAGACAGTATGGTACTGGAACAAAAACAGACACATAGATCAATGGAACAGAATAAGAGAACCCAGAAATGGACCCACAAACATATGGCCAACTAATCTTTGACGAAGCAGGAAAGACTATCCAATGGAAAAAAGACAGTGTCTTCAGCAAATGGTGCTGAGAAAACTGGACAGCGACATGCAGAAGAATGAACCTGGACCACTTTCTTACACCATACACAAAAATACACTCAAAATGGATGAAAGACCTAAACGTAAGACAGGAAGCCATCAAAAGCCTCGAGGAGAAAGCAGGCAAAAACCTCTTTGACCTCAGCCACAGAAACTTCTTACTCAACATGTCCCTGGAGGCAAGGGAAACAAAAACAAAAATGAACTATTGGGATCTCATGAAGATAAAAAGCTTCTGCACAGCGAAGGAAACAATCAGCAAAACTAAAAGGCAATTGACAGAATGGGAGAAGATATTTGCAAATGA
The DNA here is from genome assembly GCF_014898765.1 of Herpailurus yagouaroundi. Classification (NCBI taxonomy): domain Eukaryota; kingdom Metazoa; phylum Chordata; class Mammalia; order Carnivora; family Felidae; genus Herpailurus; species Herpailurus yagouaroundi. The sequence goes on from NW_024412401.1 coordinate 4,173,733, forward strand.
CATACCAGATAAAGGGTTAATATCCAAAATCTATAGAGAGCTTATCAAACTGAGCACCCCAAAACAATCCAGTGAAGAAATGGGCAAAAGACATGAATAGACACTTCTCCAAAGAAGACATCCAGATGGCTAACAGACACGTGAAAAAATGTTCCACATCACTCATCATCAGGGAAATACAAATCAAAACCACAATGAGATACCACCTCATACCAGTCAGAATGGCTAAAATTAACAACTCAGGCAATGACAGATGTTGGCAAGGATGCGGAGAAAGAGGAACCCTTTTGTACTGCTGGCCGTAATGCAAACTGCTGCAGCCACTCTGAAAAACAGTATGGAGGTTCCTCAAAAGTTAGAAATAGAACTACCCTACGACCCAGCAATTGCACTACTAGGTGTTTATCCAAAGGATACAGGAGTGCTGTTTCGAAAGGGCACATGCACCCCAATGTTTATAGCAGCACTATTGACAATAGCCAAAGTAAGGAAAGAGCCCAAATGTCCATTGACAGATGAATGGATAAAGAAGATGTGGTATATACATACAGTGGAGTATTACTTGGAAGTCAAAAAGAGTGAAATCTTGCCTTTTGCAACAATGTGGATGGGACGAGAGTGTATTATGCTAAGCAAAATTAGTCAGAGAAAGACAAATATATGACTTTCCTCATACGTGGAATTTAAGATATAAAACGGATGAACATAGGAAAGTGACGCAAAAATATATAAAAACAGGGAGGGGGGCAAAACATAAGAGACCCTTAAATATAGAGAACAGGCTGAGAGTTGCTGGAGGGGTTTTTGGTGGAGGGATGGGCTAAATGGGCAAGGCGCATTAAGCAAGACACTTGCTGGGATGAGCATTGGATGTTATTTGTAGGGGATGAATCACTGGGTTCTACTCCTGAAATCATTATTGCACCATATGCTAACTAACTTGGATGAAAATTAAAAAAAAATTAATTAATTACCAAAAAACACTGTTCAAAGATATGATATTAGATGGACTGAATCTCAGTTTATCTATTTCATTACACTCAATATTTAGGAACTTCCTTATTTTTCTAAATATAACATCCAAAAGCATAAAAATAACAAAAGTATTAAAATTTATTAGCAGAATTATTACTTACATGGTGGATAAAAGACCAAAGATGGTTATTTGTTAAAACAGTCTGTGGTGAAGTTCTTAGCTCAGCTCTTTTATTTTTATTTGTATTTTTTTTAGATTTTTAAAAAATGTTTATTTTGAGAGAGAGTGTGTGAGCAGGGACTGGCAGAGAGAGAGGGAGAGAGAGAATCTCCTCCAGGCTCTGTGCTGTCAGCACAGAGGCCGGGATGGGGCTTGATGTCACAAACTGTGAGATTACAACCTGAGCCGAAATCAAGAGTCAGAAGCCTAACTGACTGCCACCACAGCACCACTTAGCTGAGCTCTTTAAAAAAATAATAGCCTGGGAATCTAGTAGGAAAGAAAGCATCTTAACTATAGGTTTCCTTCCTCTGCCTTCTCTTTCTTGCCTAAATCCTCCACCTGCCAAGTCCTAGTCCTTCTTCGGAATTCAAAGAGATGGGGCTCCCTTCATTATACCCCCGCCCAACTCATTGCCCTTGGTGGGGCTTTTCAAGAAGCCCAGGAACCGATGATTTCTTGGGTTGTGCATTACATTGCTGACAGTGAGGAGTGTCCCCCGTTTCAGTGGACCTAGTTTGAACATGAACTCAGCCCCAAATGACAGAGGCATTTAATTTTATATATGCTGAGTAATAATAGCTTTTAACTGAAACTGTGATTTTGTCAAAATCTTGTATGTAGTTTGAAAAGTAAAATAGTACTTCAAGGTCAGCAGTTTCATACCCCTTGCTCTCTACTACCAGTTTCCACTCCTTTGAAGCAACTGTTTTTAATTCTTCAATAAAAATTTTTTTAATGTTTTTATTTATTTGAGAGAGAGGGAGAGAGAGAGAGAGAGAGAGAGAGAGAGAGAGAGAGAGAGAGACAGTGTGCAAGCAGTGGAGGGGCAGAGAGAGAAGGAGACACAGAATCCGAAGCAGGCTTCAGGCTCTGAGCTGTCAGCACAGAGCCCAACACGGGGCTCGAACTCACAAGCTGTGAGATCATGACCTGAGCTGAAGTCAGACGCTTAACTGACTGAGCCACCCAGGTGCCCCATACTGCTTTTAATTCTTATTGCTGTGTCTTCTGATATAACCTCATATTTCTGAATAACATGCATATCCTGCCGTGTTTTCAATTTCCACCTTTACAGATGGTCTGTTGGCTCCCACTTACTTATCTCCATTGTACGCCTTCTCCCACACAGCACACTTATTCCTTCCCTCCTCTCATCCTTTCTGTGGGGTTATATTTTGGCGTATTTTTTTTTTCTGTAACTTTTTTTTTGGTAACTCATCTTTATTTCTCTTCATAGGACAATTTATGATATTCTTTGTTGTTTATTGTCTTTCCTCTTACATGGATGGGAACTTTGTTTTGTTCATTGCTGTCTCCCAATGCCTAGAATAGTGCCTGGCACTTAAGAGCTGCTAAGTAAAGATTTGCTCAATTATCAAATGAAGGAATAGTTAGTAATTGCCTCATTTTAAATTGGATTAGTTTATATGCACCAATTACTGGATTACTCTTAAATTACTCTCCAACAGGACTGAAAATCTCTCATTATGTTCCTACACCTCAGCAATTCTATTGTTTTAAGTTTCTTGTAGGAGACATCCGTCCTGGACTCTTCTCTCCACCTTCTCCATTCTGAACAAATTATTTTTTAGGCTCCCTGTCACTGTCATCCCTTTCACCTGAATAGATCCCATACTAGGTCACACATCAAGCCTCAGCAAGTACAAAAAGATTGAAATCATACCATTGCATATTTTCTAACCACAACTCTATGAAACTTGAAGCCAACCACAAGAAAAAAATCTGGAAATACCACAAATACATTCATCCTACTAAAGGATGAATGGGTCAACCAGGAAATTAAAGAAGAAATAAGAAAATACATGGAAACAAATGAAAATGAAAACACAGTGGCCCAAAACCTTTGGGATGCAGCAAAAGTGGTCCTAAGACAGAAGTGTGTAGCAAGACAAGTCTGCCTCAAGAAGCCAGAAAAATCTCAAACAAACAACCTAACCTTACACCTAAACGGGCTGGAGAAAGAACAACAAATGAAGCCTACAGCCGGCAGATAAAGGCAAATAATGATGATAGGGCAGAAATAAATGATCTAGAAATGAAAAAAAAAAACAAAAACAAAAACCCAGTAGAACAGATTAATGAAACCAGGAGCTGGTTCTTTCAAAAAATTAAGAAAACTGATAACCCCGAGCTAAACTTATCAAAAAGAAAAGATAAAGGACCCAAACAAATAGAATCACAAATGAGAAAAAAGAAATCAACAATCAATATGACAGAAATACAAACAATTACAAGAGAATATTATGAAAAATTATATGGCAACACATTGGACAATTTTGAAGAAATGAATAAATGTCTAGAAACATATAAACTACCAAAACTGAAACAGGAAGAAATGGAAAAATTGAACAGACTGATAACCAACAAAGAAATTGAATCGGTAATCAAAAATCTTCTAGCAAACGAAAGTCCAGGGCCTGATGGCTCCACAGGGGAATTCTGTCAAACATTTATGTATTTATTTATTTATTTTAAAATTTTATTTTATTTATTTGGAGAGATTGAGGGAGAGAGAGGGCAGAGGAGGGGCAGAGAGAGAGAGAGAATCCCAAGCAGGCTCCTCACTGTCAGTGTGGAGCCTGACATGGGGCTCGAACTCATGAACTGTGAGATCATGACCTGAGCCAAAGTCAGGAGCTGGTTGCTCAGTTGTCTGAGCCAAACTCAATTGCCTGTCTACCAAACTTTATTTATTTATTTAAGTTTATTTATTTTGAGAGAGGGAGCGAAACAGAAAGAGAGCGAACGTGCGTGCACAAGTCGGGGAGGGGCAGAGAGAGAGGGAGAGACAGAATCCCAAGGAGGCTGTGCACTAACAGCGCAGAGCCTGATGCGGGGCTCAAACTCACACTGCAAGATCATGACCTGAGCTGAGATCAAGAGTTGGACACTTAACCGACTGCGCCACCCAGGCGCCCCTCTACCAAACATTCAAAGAAGACTTAATACCTATTCTTCTCAAACTATTCCAAAAAATAGAAATGGAAGGAAAACTTCCAAACTTATTCTATGAGGTCAGCATTACTCTGATTCCAAAACCAGACAAAGACTCCACTAAAAAAGAGAACTACAGGCCAATATCAGCAATGAATATGGGCATAAAAATTCTCAACAAAATACTCGCAAATTGAATCCAACAGTACATTAAAAAAATCATTTGCCATGATTAAGTGGGATTTATACCTGGGCTGCAGGGGTGGTTCAATATTTGCAAATCAATTAACATGATACACCACATTAATGAAAGAGAGGATAAGAACCATAAGAACCTCTGAATAGATGCAGAAAAAGCATTTGACAAAGTATAACATCCATTCTTGATAAAAACCCTCAACAAAGTAGGTTTTTAAAAAATGTTTTTAATGTTTATTTATTTTTGAGGTGGGGGCTGCAGTGAGAGAGGGAGACACAGAATCTGAAGCGGGCTCCAGGCTCTGAGCTGTCAGCATGACCTGAGCCGAAGTCAGATGCTTAACTGATTGAGCCACCCAGGTGTCCCAACCCTCAAAAAGTAGGTTTTGAGGGAATATACCTCAATGTAATAGAAGCCATATATAGCATACCCACAACTAATATCATTCTCAGTGGGGAAACAGCTGAGAGCTTTTCCTCCATGGTTAAGGGTAAGATAGGGAGGGGGCACCTGGGTGGCTCAGTCAGCTAAGCGTCTGACTTTGGCTCAGGTCATGATCTCATGGTTCATGAGTTCAAGCCCCATGTCTGGTTCTGTGCTGATAGCTCACAGCCTGAAGCCTGCTTCAGATTCTTTGTCTCTCTCTCTCTCTCTCTCTCTCTCTCTCTCTCTCTCTCTCTTTCTGCCCCTCCCCCACCCATGCTCACTCTCTCTCTCTGTCTCTGGCTCTCTCTCAAAAATAAATAAAACACTAAAAAATAAAAAAAAATACAAAAAGAACAAGGTAGTGAGGTCCACTTTCACCAGTTATTTAACATAGTACTGGAAGTCCTAGCCTAAGCAATCAGACAACAAAAAAGAAATAAAAGTCATCCAAATTGGCAAGGAAAAAGTTAAACTTTCACTATTTTCAGATGACATGATACTCTATGTAGAAAACCCAAGGACTCTGCCAAAAAATTGCTAGAACTGATGCACAAATTCAGTAAAGTTGCAGGATATAATATCAACAACATACAGAAATCTGTTGCATTTCTATACTCCAATAATGAAACAGCAGAAAGAGAAATAAAGAAATTGATCCCATTTACAATCTCACCAAAAATCATAAGATACTTAGGATTAAACCTAACTGAAGAGGTAAAAAATCTGTACTCTGAAAACTATAAAATACTGATGAAGGAAATTGAAGATGACACAAAAAAATGGAAAAACATTTCATGCTTGTGGATGGGAAGAACAAATATTGTTAAAATGTCTATACTACCCAAAACAATCTACACATTTAATGCAATCCCTATCAAAATACCACTAGCATTTTTCACAGAGCTAGAATAAACAATCCTAAAATTTGTATGTAACTATGAAAGACTCTGAATAGCCAAAGCAGTCTTAAAAAAGAAAAGCAAAGCTGGAAGCATCAATTTCAGACTTATATTACAAAGCTATAGCAATCAAGACAGTATGGTGCCGGCACAAAAACAAACACATAGATCAACGGAACAGAATAGAAAATCCAGAAATGGAACCACAACTATATGGTCAACCAATCTTCGACAAAGCGGGAAAGAATATCCAATGAAAAAAAGACAGTCTCTTCAACAAATGGTGTTGGGTAAAGTGGACAGCAACTTGCAAAAGAATGAAACTGGACCACTTTCTTATACCATACACAAAAATAAATTCAAAATGGATGAAAGACCTAAATGTGAGACAGGAAATCATCAACATCCTAGGGGAGAACACAGGCTTCTTTGACATCATCTGTAACAACTTCTTACTAGATAGGTCTTCTGAGGCAAGGGAAACAAAAGCAAAAATAAACTGTTGGGACTTCACCAAGGTAAACATGTTGTACAAAGTGACGGAAACAATCAACAAAACCAAAAGACAACCTTTGTAATGGGAGAAGATATTTGTAAATGACTTCTCTGATAAAGAGTTAGTATCAAAATCCATAAAGAACATATCAAACTCAACACCCATCAAACAAATAATCCCAAATGGGCAGAAGATACGAATGGATATTTTTCCAAAGAAAACATCCAAATGGCTAACTGACACATGAAAAGATGCTCAACATCACTCATTATCAGGGAAATACAAATCAAAACCATGATGAGATACCACCTCACACCTGTCAGAATGGCTAAAATTAGCAACATAAGAAACAATAGGTGTTGCCAAGGATGCAGAGAAAGGGGAACCCTCTTGCACTGTTGCTGGGAATGCAAATTGATGCAGCCACTCTGGAAAACAGTATGGAGGATACTCAGAAAGTTAAAAGTAGAATTACCCTATGATCCAGCAATTGCACTACTAGGTATTTACCCAAAGTATACAAAAATCCTGATTCGAAGGGGTTCCAGCACCACAGTTTTTACAGCAGCACTATCAACAATAGCCAAATTATGGAAAGAGCCCAAATGTCCATTGACCGATGAATGGATAAAGAAGAGGTGCTGTATATGTGTGTGTATTTACACACACAAACACATACATAGTGGGATATTACTCAGCCATCAAAAAGAATGAAATCTTGCCATTTGCAATGATGTGGATGGAGCTAGAGAGTATTATGCTAAGTGAAATAAGTCAGAGAAAAACAAATACCATATGATTTCACTCATATGTGGGATTTAAGAAACAAAACAGATGAACATAAAAAAAGAGAAGAGGGGAAAAAAAAGAGAGAGGCAAACCAAGAAACAGACTTGTAACTATAGAGAACAAACTGAAGGCTGCTGGAGGGAGGTGGGTGGAAGATGGGCTAAATGGGTGATGGGTATTAAGGAGGGCACTTGTGCTGAGCACCGGGTGTTGTTTGTAAGTGATGAATCACTATATCCTACACCTGAAACTAATATTGCACTGTATGTTAATTAACGAGAATTTAAATACAAACTTGAAAAAGAAAGACAAGCAAAGAATTCTATGTGTTTCAATCGTGAATATGAATGTGTTTTGAGGATTCTTTCTTTTGGATTTTCTATGCCATCACACTAAGTTCCACTTGCAAGGGCATTCACGAATAAAGCATTGGTTCCATTTCCAGTGTTGTATTTTAATCTGAAAATTGTTTGATAGAACTGTTTTCTGTCTTGAGGCAGTTTCTGAGCTAACTGAACTGTGTTGTGTGGGTTTGGTTCATCAAAGATAATGGTGAGACCAAATCAACGCTAACCAAATCGATTTTGCTTATAACCTTGGGCATAGTACAATACCTGCTAACAAAGGGGCAAGGTATTATTCCTCTAAAGTCTTTCATTTAAGGATATGCAATCCTTTCTGTTCGGAAAAATGAGAGGTGGCCTTTAAAAGCCTTTGGCACAAACACATGATAGATAATACATCTGCCAGTCATGTTAAAGCTATGTAATAGGACTTGATAAAACCATATTTGAAAAATCTGCTCTGACACTTTAACTTTTCAGATTAGAAAGAGAGTATTTCTCCAAAAACAAGAAACTAAATGAAGAGATCGAGGAACAGAAGAAAGCAATTATAGACCTTTCAAAGAGACTCCAGTATAATGAAAAAAGTTACAGTGAATTACAGGAAGAACTTGTAATGGTAAGGATAAAAAAGAAAACCCTATGGCAATTACTTTATTGGGTCAAATCTGATGTTTAACAGGTTTTTTCCCCTCACTACATGCCATGAGATAATAGTATGAAAGTAATTTTAGGACATTGATATAAAATTTTGAAACCAGAGATGCTGATTACAACAAAGATATGTAAGAATCATCTCTTCTTTAGAAAAATTGGGAAAACTAGTCAAATTAGTGAAAACTGAATTGTAGAATATTTTAGAATTTATTCAGGGGTTTACCTTTTTCTTGCTTTTTTTTTTTTCGGTGCATAGAACAATGATACCAAGATGAGAGGGGGTCAGGGTTTATAATCAATAAATCTAATGATTTCAAAGACTCCCTTTTGTAGTCATTTTGTACCTGATCATTTTGTTTCCATTCCCCAATAATCAAGCTTTCACACCATCACCACATTTGTCTTCCTAAGATATTGATCTGATCTTGTCACCCTCACTTTATTAAAAAACCATCAATGTCTGCTTGTTGTTTTCAGAATGAAGTTCAGCTTCTTGTCATACAATCTAAGGCCCTGGCTTTGTGACTCCGTGTTAACTCTTTCAGCTTCTTCTCTTTCCATTAGCCCTCTTATCTTGCTTCAGCCACATTAGCGTGCTCTTGGCTTCCTAAACACATTGTATATTTTTGTATCTTCCTGCTTTTTAAGGCTGTTCATTTTTTGGACCCACATTGACTGAACTGCTTCTTTTTTTTTTTCTTTAGTAAACTCCTATGTATCCTGTAATGCCCTATTTTTTTTCCTTTAGTAAACTCCTATGTAACCTTTAATGCCCTATTTTTTTTCCCCTTTAGTAAACTCCTATGTATCCTGTAATGCCCTGTTCTGACATCTTGCCATCTGTGATGCCTTCCATGATTCCATCTTTCCTCACTCTCCCATCCTACTAGTCAGAATTTTTCCTTTTCCCAACTTTGTGTTTCCTTAGTACTTAGTTTAGCATCTTCGCCACGGTTTAGCATAACACTCACCCAAATCTGGTACGTGTATCTCTCCCATGAGATTGTGAATGCATTGAAGTTAACAATTCATTTTATATACCAAGATTCCACCATAGTGCGTGCTTCCATAAACATTTATTGGATGCATTTATTTGGGTGATGCAGCACACTGCTATTCTGCATTTGCTGGGAATCCCAAGGGCATAAAATCTAGAGTGATACCTTGTTTCTTCTTTGTCTTGTCCCCACATGTATACCTTCTGCAGATACTGGCTACTTCACTTTAAACTCTTAGTGATATCCATTATTGAAGAAAATGAATGGGTTTTTTTTCCCCCGTGTCAAAAAAGATGGAGACTCTGGGTTATATTAAGAAGTAGTGGCCTAATCAGTGCTGCTCAGATAGAAAGGTGGTGTTGGGATAAAAGTTATACTCTGTCACTTTCAAATTATTTAATGTTTTGTGCAGTCTTCATTCAACCCAAGATATTCAATGTGTTCTGATTCAGGGACTGATATTATTTTTTTGCTGTTTGGTTAAATTAGTAGTTTGAGTACTTTGGATGTGGATTTTAGATAAGTTTAGAGCTCTCTGTGTAGCATACTTTACTGTCTGTTCACTCTTATGTGCTACCCTAAATTTCATGGGCTATCCTACCTCTTAGCTCCTGGTTCAGGAGGTGAATCAGTGGTGGAGAAAAACATGTGAGAGCCATCGAGCTGAGTCATGGATTTGGGCTTCTTGCTTAGGGACCCTGTTTTCAGTAGTTTGGAAAGTTAGCCAGTTATGACTAAGAATGTAACAGGGAAGATAGTCACAAACATAAGTTGCATGAATTTTCCTAATTTAGCCTTCTAGCACTCCAGTGACAAGGTGCAAAATAAAAGCAGCCTGGGTTTTTCACCATAGAGGATACTAGTGCTTTGTGATTAAAAAATTTTACTTGGGGGGTGCCTGGGTGGCTCGGCTCAGTCGGTTAAGCGCCAACTTCGGCTTAGGTTGTGATCTCATGGCTCGTGAGTTTGAGCCCCACATCGGGCTCTGTGCTGACAGCTCAGAGCCTGGAGCTTGTTTCAGATTGTGTCTCCCTCTCTCTCTCTCTTTGACCCTTCCTTTGCTTTGTTTCTGTCTCTGTCTGTCTCTTTCTCTCAAAAATAAATAAACATAAAAGAATTAAAAAATATTAAAATAATTTTTTTACTTGGTGCCAACAAGTTTTTATTTTTCAGCTTTGCAGTGTGGCACATGATCTGAAGTAAGGCACGTTGCAGCCTTGTTTGGGTCTACTTGCTTGTTTGGGTCTCATCCTGTAAAGCACTATTGTTCTGATCATAGCGTGAAAAATTGCAGGCTGATTGTTTCTTCAAAGCTTAATGGATTACTAAATGTTGTTGCTCTGTGAATAATAGTCCTTGCTGCAGAGCTTATGGGATGTTCAGAAAACTTATTCGGGTTGTACCTAAGTGATCTCCAGTTATATGGTTCAACCTGACTATTCGTACTTTCCTCTCTTTTCTCATTTCTCTTAAATCCATAGCTTTGTGTCATATTTTTCTTCCATCTTTCTGTTTCTTTTGCTCCTCTTGTTGCTTTTCTTTCCCTTCCTCATAATGAGCTTTCTGACTTGTTCTGTTTTCTGATTAGAACTATTGTTCTCGGGGCGCCTGGGTGGCTCAGTGGATTAAGTGTCCGACTTTGGCTCAGGTCATGATCTCGCGATCAGTGAGTTCGAGCCCCGCGTCAGGCCCTGTGCTAACAGCTCAGAGCCTGGAGCCTGTTTCAGATTCTGTCTCTCCCTTTCTCTCTGACCCTCCCCCGTTCATGCTCTGTCTCTACCTGCCTCAAAAATAAATAAACATTAAAAAAAATTTTTTTTAAAAAAAGAAAAAAAAAGAACTATTGTTCTCTATCTCTTTACCTGGCCATAATATGAAATTCAAAAATTATTTAATGAAAAAAAAGTTTTTTTAAATCAGTCTGCTTTTATTATTTATTTTTTAAATTAAATTAAATTAATTAATTTATTTGTAATTTAACTTTATTTTTTATTTTTTAAAATTTACATCCAAGTTAGTTAGCACATAGTGCAACAATGATTTCAGGACTAGATTCCTTAAATGCCCCTTACCCATTTAGCCCATCCCCCCCCCCACAACCCCTCCAGCAACCCTCAGTTTGTTCTCCATATTTATGAGTCTCTTCTATTTTGTCCCCTTCCCTGTTTTTATATTATTTTTGTTTCCCTTCCCTTATGTTCATCTGTTTTGTCTCTTAAAGTCCGCAGATGAGTGAAGTCATATGATTTTTGTCTTTCTCTGACTAATTTCACTTAGCATAATACCCACCAGTTCCATCCACCTAGTTGCAAATGGCAAGATTTCATTCTTTTTGATTGCCGAGTAATACTCCATTGTACATATATGTTGCATCTTCTTTATCCATTCATCCATTGATGGACATTTGGACTCTTTCCATACTTTGGACATTGTTGATAGTGCTGCTATAAACATGGGGGGGCATGTGTCCCTTTGAGACAGCACACCTGTATCCCTTGGATAAATGCCTAGTAGTGCAATTGCTTGGTCATAGGGTAGTTCTATTTTTGGTTTTTTGAGGAACCTCCATACTGTCAGTGTCCCACCAACAATGCAAAAGAGATCCTCTTTCTCTGCATCCTCACCAACATCTGTTGTTGCCTGAGTTGTTAATGTTAGCCATTCTGACAGGTGTCAGGTGGTATCTCATTGTGGTTTTGATTTGTATTTCCCTGATGGTGAGTGATGTTGAGCATATTTTCACGTGTCAGTTGGCCATCTGGATGTCTTCTTTGGAGAAGTGTCTATTCATGTCTTTTGCCCATTTCTTCACTGGATTATTTGTTTTTTGGCTGTTGAGTTTGATAAGTTCTTTGTAGATTTTGGATACTAACCCTTTATCTGATATGTCATTTGCAAATACCTTCTCCCATTCTGTCGGTTGCCTTTTAGTTTTGCTGATTGTTTCCTTTGCTGTGCAGAAGCTTTTTATTTTGATGAGGTCCCAGTAGTTCATTTTTGCTTTTGTTTCCCTTGCCTCTGGAGATGTGTTGAGTAAGAAATTGCTGCGACCAAGATCAAAGAAGTTTTTGCCTGCTTTCTCCTCGAGGATTTTGATGGCTTCCTGTCTTACATTGAGGCCTTTCATCCATTTTGTGTATGGTGTAAAAAAATGGTTCAGGTTCATTCTTCTGCATGTTGCTGTCCAGTTTTCCCAGCACCACTTGCTGTTGAGACTGTCTTTATTCCATTGGATATTCTTTCCTGCTTTGTCAAAGATTAGTTGGCTGTATGTTTGTGGGTCCATTTCTGGGGTCTCTATTCTGTTCCGTTGATCTGAGTGTCTCTTCTTGTGCCAGTACCATACTGTCTTGATGATTACAATTTTGTAGTATAGCTTGAAGTCCGAGATTGTGATGCCTACTGCTTTGGTTTTCTTTTTCAAGATTGCTTTGGCTATTTGGGGTCTTTTCTGGTTCCATACACATTTTAGGATTATTTGTTCTAGCTCTGTGAAGAATGCTGGTGTTACTTTGATAGGGATCACATTGAATATGTAGATTGCTTTGCGTGGTATCGACATTTTAGCAATATTTTTTCTTCCTATCCAGGAGCATGGAATCTTTTTCCATTTCTTTGTGTCTTCTTCAATTTCTTTCATAAGCTTTCTATAGTTTTCAGTGTATAGATTTTTCACCTTTTGGTTAGATTTATTCCTAGGTATTATATGGGTTTTGGTGCAACTGTAAATGGGATCGATTCCTTGATTTCTCTTTCCGTCGCTTCATGGTTGGTGTATAGGAATGCAACCGATTTCTGTGCATTGATTTTATATCCTGCAACTGTGCTGAATTCATGAATCAGTCCTAGCAGTTTTTTGGTGGAATTTTTAGGGTTTTCCATTTAGAGTGTCATGTTGTCTGTGAAGAGTGAAAGTTTGACCTCCTCCTGGCTGATTTGGATGCCTTTTATTAGTTTGTGTTGTCTGATTGCAGAGGCTAAGACTTCCAATACTATGTTGAATAACTGGAGAGAGTGGACATCCCTGTCTTGTTCCTGACCTCAGGGGGAAAGCTCTCAGTTTTTCCCCATTGAGGATGATATTAGTGTTGGGTCACTCGTATATGGCTTTTACCATCTCAAGGTATGATCCTTCTATCCCTACTTTCTTGAGGGTTTTTATCAAGAAAGGATGCTGTATTTTGTCAAAGGCTTTCTCTGTGTCTATTGAGAGGATCATATGGTTCTTGTCCTTTCTATTATTGATGTGATGAATCACGTTAATTGTTTGTGGATATTGAACCAGCCCTGCATCCCAGGTATAAATCCCACTTGGTCGTGGTGAATAATTTTTTTGATGTATTGTTGGATCCAGTCGGCTAATATCTTGTTGAGGATTTTTGCATCCATGCTCATCAGGGAAATTGGTCTATAGTTCTCCTTTTTAGTGGGGTCTCTGTCTGGTTTTGGAATCGAGGTAATGCTGGCTTCATAGAGTTTGGAAGTTTTCTTTCCATTTCTATTTTTTGGAACAGTTTCAAGAGAATGGGTGTTAACTCTTCCTTGAATGTTTGGTAGAATTCCCCTGGAAAGGCATCTGGCCCTGGACTCTTGTGTTTTGGCAGATTTTTTATTACTAATTCCATTTCCTTACTGGTTATGGGTCTGTTCAAATTTTCTATTTCTTCCTGTTTCAGTCTTGGTAGTGTATATGTTTCTAGGAATTTGTCCATTTCTTTCAGATTGCCCATTTTATTGGCATATAATTGCTCATAATATTCTCTTATTATTGTTTTTATTTCTGTTGTGTTGGTTGTGATTTCTCCTCTTTCATTCTTGATTTTACTTATTTGGGTCCTTTCCTTTTTCTTCTTGATCAAACTGGCTAGTGGTTTATCAATTTTGTTAATTCTTTCAAAGAACCAGCTTCTGGTTTCATTGATCTGTTCTACTGGTTTTTTTTTTTTTTTTTTGGTTTCAATAGCATTAATTTCTGCTCTAATCTTTATTATTTCCTGTCTTCTGCTGGTTTTGGGTTTTATCTGCTGTTCTTTTTCAAGCTTTTCAAGTTGTAAGGTTAGGTTGTGTATCTGAGACCTTTCTTCCTCCTTTAGGAAGGCCTGGATATATACTTTTCTCTTGTGACTGCCTTTGCTGTACCCCACATGTTTTGGGTTGTGGTGCTGTCATTTTCATTGAATTCCATATACTTTTAAATTTCTTTTTTAACTGCTTGGTTAGCCCATTCATTCTTTAGTAGGATGTTCTTCAGTCTTGAAGTATTTGTTACCTTTCCAAATTTTTCTTGTGGTTGATTTCGAGTTTCATAGCATTGTGGTCTGAAAATATGCACGGTATGATCTCAATCTTTTTGTACTTACTTAGGGCTGATTTGTGTCCCAGTATATGATCTATCCTGGAGAACGTTCCATGTGCACTGGAGAAGAATGTATATTCCGCTGCTTTAAGATGAAATGTTCTGAATATATCTGTTAAGTCCATCTGGTCCAATGTGTCACTCAAAGCCATTGTTTCCTTGTTGATTTTTTGATTAGATGATCTGTCAATTGCTGTGAGTGGGGTGTTGAAGTCTCCTACTATTATGAGTTTCTTTATGTTTGTGATTAATTGATTATCTCCCACATTTGGCGCATAAATGTTTACAATTGTTAGGTCTTCTTGGTCTATAGACCCCTTGATTATGATATAATGCCCTTCTGCATCTCTTGATACAGTCTTTATTTTAAAGTCTGGATTGTCTGATATAAGTATGGCTACTCTGGCTTTCTTTTGTTGACCATTAGCATGATAGATGGTTCTCCATCCCCTTATTTTCAATTTGTAGGTGTCTTTAGGTCTAAAGTGGATCTCTTGTAAACAGCATATAGATGGATCTTGTTTTCTTATCCATTGTGTTACCCTATGTCTTTTGATTGGAGCATTGAGTCCATTGATGTTTAGAGTGAGTACTGAAAGATATGAATTTATTGCCATTATGATGCTTGTAGAGTTGGAGTTTCTGGTGGTGTTCTCTGGTCCTTTCTAATTTTTTGTTGCTTTTGGTATTTATTTATTTATATATATATATTTTCATCTTTTCTCCCCTCAGGGAGTCCTCCTTAAAATTTCTTGCAGGGCTGGTTTAGTGGTCACAAACTCCTTTAATTTTTGTTTGTGTGGGAAACTTTTTATCTCTCTTTCTATTTTGAATGACAGCCTTGCTGGATGAAGAATTCTTGGCTGCATATTTTTCTGATTCAGCACACTGAATATATCTTGCCACTCCTTTCTGGTCTGCCAAGTTTCTGTGGATAGGTCTGCTGCAAACCTGATCTGTCTTCCCTTGTAGGTTAGGGACTTTTTTTCCCTTGCTGCTTTCATGATTCTCTCCTTGCCTGAGTATTTTGTGAATTTGAGTATGATATGCCTTGTTGATGGTCGGGTTTTGTGGACTCTAATGGGAGTCCTCTGTGCTTCCTGGATTTTGATGTCTGTGTCTTTCCCCAGGTTAGGAAAGTTTTCTACTATGATTTGCTCACATAACCCTTCTACCCCTATTTCTCTCTCTTCCTCCTCTGGGACCCCTATGATTGTGATGCTATTCCTTTTTAATGAGTCACTGATTTCTCTAATTCTTAAATCGTGCTCTTTTGCCTTAATCTCCCTCTTTTTTCTGCTTTGTTATTCTAAGTTTGTCCTCTGTATCGCTGATTCTCTGTTCTGCCTTGTCCATCCTTGCTGCCACTGCATCCATCCGTGATTGCAGCTCAGTTATAGCATTTTAAATTTCATTGTGGCTATTTTTTAATTCTTTTATCTCTGCAGAAAGGGATTCTACTCTGTTTTCGACTCCAGCTAGTATTCTTATATCGTGATTCTAAATTCTGGTTCAGACATCTTGCTTGTGTCCATGTTGGTTAAATCCCTGGCTGTCGTTTCTTCGTGCTCTTTCTTTTGGGGTGAATTCCTTTTGGGGATTCCTACTCCCCAAGTTCAGCTCTTCGTGTCACATACCTGCTGAGTTCTGTGGTTCAGGTTGTGCAGATTGTTGTGTTAATCTTCCAATCGGTTTTCTAGGTGTGTAGGATGGTTTAGTGTTGGTCTGGCTGTATTTCATGGATGTGAGACACACAAAAAGCTTCCATGCTGTTCTGCCATCTTGGCTCCTTCCCTCAAATTTAATTTTATTTTTAAATTGACATCCAAGTTAGTTAGCATATGGTGCAACAATGATTTCAGGAGTAGATTCCTTAATGCCCCTTACCCATTTAGCCCATCCCCCCCCCACACCCCCTCCAGTAGCCCTCTGTTTGTTCTCCATATTTAAGAGTCTCTTATGTTTCCCCCCCTCCCTGTTTTTATATTATTTTTGCTTCCCTTCCTTGTGTTCATCTGTTCTGTGTCTTAAAGTCCTCATAT
This sequence comes from Herpailurus yagouaroundi, assembly GCF_014898765.1. NCBI lineage: Eukaryota > Metazoa > Chordata > Mammalia > Carnivora > Felidae > Herpailurus > Herpailurus yagouaroundi. The sequence goes on from NW_024412401.1 coordinate 4,190,092, forward strand.
GAGTGAAGTCATATGATTTTTGTCTTTCTCTGACTGACTAATTTCACTTAACATAGTACACTCTAGTTCCATACACGTAGTTGCAAATGGCAAGATTTCATTCTTTTTGATTGCTGAGTAATTCTTCATTGTATATATAAACCACATCTTCTTTATCCATTCATCCATCAGTGGACATTTGGGCTCTTTCCAGACTTTGGCTATTGTTGGTAGTGCTGCTATAAACATTGGGGTGCCTGTGTCCCTTCAAAACAGCATACCTGTATCCCTTGGATAAATACCTAGTAGTGCAATTCCTGGGTCATAAGGTAGTTCTATTTTTAATTTTTTGAGGAACCTCCATACTGTTTTCCAGAGTGGCTGCACCAGTTTGCCTTCCCACCAGCAGTGCAAAAGAGATCCTCTTTCTCCACAACATCTGTTGTTGCCTGAGTTGTTAATGTTAGCCATTCTGACAGGTGTGAGGTGGTATCTCATTGCGTTTTTGACTTGTATTTCCCTGCTGATGAGTGATGTGGAGCATATTTTCATGTGTCTGTTAGCCATCTGGATGTCTTCTTTGGAGAAGTGTCTATTCATGTCTTTTGCCCATTTCTTCACTGGATTATTTGTTTTTTGGCTGTTGAGTTTGATAAGTTCTTTATAGATTTTGGATGCTAACCCTTTATCTGATATGTCGTTTGCAAATATCTTCTCCCATTCCATTGGTTGCTGTTTAGTTTTGCTGATTGTATCCTTTGCTGTGCAGAAGCTTTTTATTTTGATGAGGTCCCAATAGTTCATTTTTGATTCTGTTTCCCTTGCCTCCAGAGACATGTTGAGTAACAAGTTGCTGAGGCAGAGGTGAAAGAGGTTTTTGTCTGCTTTCTCCTCAAGGCTTTTGATGGTTTCCTGTCTTACATTTAGGTCTTTCATCCATTTTGAGTTTATTTTTGTGTATGGCGTAAGAAAATGGTTCAGGTTCATTTTTCTGCGTGTTGCTGTCCAGTTTTCCCAACATCACTTGCTGAAGAGACTGTCTTTATTCCATTGGATATTCTTTCCTGCTTTGTCAAAGATTAGTTGGCCATATGTTTGTGGGTCCATTTCTGGGGTCTCTATTCTGTTCCATTGATCTGAATGTCTGTTTTTGTGCCATAATGAATATTTATTTAATTAAAATACTGTTCCTTTACATAGTAAGTGCAGTGTTTTTCTTTTCATAAAAAATTCATCTATCACGTTTCCTTAATATGTTTTTCTTGTATATATTCCTTTATTATTATTATTTTTTTCCTAATAGATTAGTGGCCTTTGGAGTGGGGGGCAAGAGTTTAAAATTTTTTTCTCTTGGGGGAGCCTGAGGGTCTCAGTTAAGCATTTGACTCTTGATTTCAGCTCAGGTCAAGATCTCACAGTCATGGGATCAGGCCCCACATCGGGCTCTGTGCTGTCAGACTGGAACCTGCTTGGGTTTCTCTCTCCCTCTCTCTTTACCCCTTCCCCACTTGTGTGTGCGTGCACTCTCTCTCTCTCTCTCTAAGTAAATAAATAAATAAACATTAAACATTTTTTTCTAAAAAGATATCTGCCAAATTAAAAATTTTAAACCATAAAAAATGAAATGTTTCTGGTTTTGCATCCTCAGAGCTGGCTATTATTATTTTTGCTTTGAATTCATAATTGGTTTTGACTGAAGAGAAAATGACTTAAGAGAAAGCATTTACCTTTCGCTTTTGGAAATGAAACTTTATTTTATTTATTTATTTATTTAAAATATTTATTTAGTTTTAAGAGAGAGAGAGAGACAGACAGAGTGTGAGCAGTGGAGGGACAGAGAGAGAAGGAGACAGAGAATCTGAAGCAGGCTCCAGACTCCAAGGTGTCAGCACACAGCCTGACATGGGGCTCAAACCCATGAACTGTGAGATCATGACCTGAACCAAAGCCAAAATGCTTAACTGACTGAGCCACCCAGGTGCCCCCACACTTACATTTCTTTTGAACATAATATTTTCAATATTTTACAGAATATAGATGAGAAGCATAAATTACCCACGGGTAATTTTTCTCTTCCTTTGAGGTAACAGCTTGTTTTCTAGTTTAGGTCATGTTCATGGTCATTATTCAAGTCTTTGTCTTTATCTTCTCTGTTGCATTGCAAGAGAAAATTAAAGAGAATTTCCTCTCTAAAGTTTACTATTGAAATCAAGGTGTTATTAATAATATGCAGAGACTTCGGGAAGTTTTGAGGCTTAAAAATAATAATTGTAAACTAGTTGTATAATTTAGCTTTTTAGAACTGGAGGGGTTCTTAGAGATTTTCTAGGTCAAGATGCATGATGTATTAATAAACCAGTTGGAAAATGTTAGCTCCCCTGTTTCAGGAGATATAATACAAATACAGAACATCATTCTGGAAAAGTCCAAACTCGGTATGTTGAGTCTTTTGTTGGTATTTAAGATATATAAACCTAGAGGACTTTAATTGTACTTTTATATTAATGAAATTCCCATTCAGTGTATGGATTTAGAAGATATGATTGGTAAATGAATCATATAGTATTATTATATTTAGTGCCATAGAATTAATAGAGTTTCAACATAGGACATGTAAAGATATAACAAAATTAGTTTCATGTTCTGTGTTACACACTATTGAATTTGACTTTGAAAAGTTTTGATTAAAATTGAACTATTAATTTCACAATCTATGAATTTAATAATGATTTAATCAACCACTAAATAAAACTGACTTTCTAATTTAAGTTGCTTAGTGATTATGCTCATTAAAGTCCATCAGAGGCTCAACATATCCAGTTGGGTCTTTTAGTCATTACGGTGAGTTTTTGTATTTGCTTCTCTCGAAGCAGGGGAGCTATCATTTTAAAATTGGTATTATTAGGATTTGCTTTGTGCTTTCTACAATGAAATTTTTTAAGTCCATCATTTCTTGAGATTTGTTTTTCTGCCACTCAGTAATATTTAGTTACAGCTCTAGGAGAGACCATATATTGAAAAGGGAATTCTGGTTCTCATGAGGTTTAGTTCAAAGAATATTTTATTCTCTGAAGAACTTGTGATTGAAAATGGTCAAGTGTATGTTTTTTCCCTGTACTTTGGGGGTTTAAATGATTATATAATATAATGATTGCTAGCATTAGATCGGATTTTGAAAAGTGTTTTGATTGCTATGCTTTGTGGTAAAGTTAATGTTCCCTGATAATATTTTTGCTTCATATGATCTGTTAGGTTTGCTTTAGAATGACATGTCTCTGATTTTGCAGGAGGTGTTAAAAACTAATGGGCCCATAAACATTCTATTCTGACTTTTTTTACTAAAAAATTGTTGATTCCTCCAGAATAGGGCTAGTATTTGTATGTGAACATTTTTTTTGCTTATATAAAAACCATTTTCTGTCTTTCTTAGTGGCCCTTAAAAATTTAATAGTATTAAATAGCACTAACTGAATGTGTATGTTTGTATCTGTGTATTTAAATGTTCATTAAATGGCTGGCTTTCTAAATTTATAATGTGAGCATAAAGCTTTTTTTTAGTAAGCTTTTTGAAATTAATTCTTTTTCCTTTTATTTTGAAATTTATTCTTACATAAATTACTAAGTTTTGAAAATTCAAATTTCATCTTTGACCTGGGAATAAATAAGATGGTATTGTGTGTGTGTGTGTGAGAGAGAGAGAGAGAGAGAGAGAAAGAAAGAGAGAGAAAGATAGAGAGATGTCTTTATGTCAAGGCCCATATTCAGATTGGAAGGTAGCACCTATGAACAATGAACTAATTATAGATCTGCATAGGGAGGGTGACATTTCATCTTATGATACAAACAATTAGAAGCATAGAATACTTACATCCATGGAAATAGCATAGGCAAGCAAAGTAAGAGATATTATTTATCATTAATACGATCGAGGGAGGGGTGCCTAGGTGGCTCAGTCAATTATGCCTCCAACTTTTGATTTCAGCTCCAGTCATGATCTCACAGTTGTGAGATTGAGCCCTGTGTTGGGCTCTGCGCTGAGTTTGGAGCCTGTTTGAGGTTCTCTGTCTCTTTGCCCTACTTCCCTGTTTGCACTCGTGTTTGCTCTGTCTCTCTCCCCCCGCCAAAAAAATTATGATTGAGGGAAAGCTACAGATAGTGATGATCATGAAAGCTGACTGGATCAAATTCAGTTCAGCTGAGCAAACTCTGCTTCTGTCTTACAAATGCTTTGGATATGTAATGATTCTTAGGATGAAGATATGATGAAAATGTGAGAGAAAGTATGTGATGTTGATTTTAGATTCTGATGTTTCCCTGGTTTAGTTAGAATTCCTTCATAATGGCATAAAATATATTTGAATAAAAATTTTTTTTAATTAAAGGGAAAAACAGGCACCTGGTTGGCTCAGTCAGTTAAACGTCCAACTCTTGATTTTGGCTCAGGTTATGATTTCATGGTTCATGAGATAGAGCTCTGTGTTGGGATAGAGGCTGCTTGGGATTCTCTCTCTCTTTCTCTCTCTGCCCCTCTCCTGCTCATGTGCACTCTCTCTCTCTCTTAAATAAATAAACATGAAAAAATTAAAAAAAATTTAAAACTTACTTGAGTTAAAAAATATTCACAGGGGCGCCTGGGTGGTTCAGTCAGTTGAGTGTCCAACTCTTGATTTCAGCTCAGGTCATGATCTCACGGTTTGTGAGTTTAAGTCCCGCATCGGGTTCTGTGCTGACAGTGTGGAGCCTGCTTGGGAGTCTCTTTGACCTGGGAATAAATCTCTCTCTACTCCTCTCTGCTCACATGCATGCTCTGTCTCTCAAAATAAATGAATAAACATTTTTAAAAAGTTCAGAAATTATAAGGATTATGTATCACTGCTGCAAAAGTTGAACCTATGTTTAAAGTGAAAATTTCATTTAAAAATCTTAGTGATTAAATAAAGGTATTTATGTTGTTTTTCTCTTTTTTTACTACTTTTAACCTTATTAACAGTGTCCCTTATTTACTTTTACTGTTATTAATGGCTTGAGTCAACTTTTTCCACTGCAGATCAGGAAGACCCATTTGTCAATTTCTAGTTATGAATATTTGCATATGCTTTTTGTATGTTTCTTCAAGAGATTGCATTAGAAATTTTTATTCATATGCATATCCACTTGAGATATTTATGCATGGTTAGTAAAAAAGTGAAGGATGTGTCTTTGTAGACTAGAGAAAGATAAGATGCTTATGGAAGAAACAAAGAGAATGATGCATTAGATTGAGCCGGCAGCAATTCATTCATTTTAGCAGTGTGTGAGATATAGCATACCAGGGTGGAAATATAACTTAGGTCTTTGTCATCTCATTGTGCTTTCTGGGTAAAGGTATTTTATAACCAACCTTGACTCCTCTTTAATAATACATTAAGGTCTGCCAGTCACACATTTTTCTGAATTTTCTTTGAATATTTTTATATTTTTAGTTCCCTGTCTACACTGGCTGTAGATTCATTGTGACATCTAAAGTAGTCGTTGGTTCATCGTGAGTAATCAATAAATGTTCATCTAAACATCATCTGGTTACCCGACACAGCTTAAGAGATTTTTATTGTGAGGGTAACAAACTCTTTATGTGGATTATGTCCAAGGAAAAAAGAAGTGAGTCCTTTTATCCTACAGTTTTCCTTTTAAACTGCTGTGGATGTTTAGAATTACAGAATTATAGAATTTGTTAAGTCAATATGTGACATTTAACCTTAACTTACTCTTTATTGACACATGATAAAACATGTTAATCAAAAATTAGAAACTTAGTATTTTATTCTTGCTTGGCACTTTGTTTTCAACCCAACAGTTTACTTAGCAGATAAATTCTGTTTTCATTCTAGAATTTTTTTGCCCATCAAAAAGCTATTAAGGGAACTAACAACTTTGGGAAAAAATATTTAAATATAAGTACAATCCACATTTCAGAAAAGCTCAAACACTTTTGATATATGAATAAAGAATGAAAGCGTCAAAATTATAAAACCAAAACGATTTATTGGGAAGGAAAATTGTCATCTGTAAAACAATGACAGTTTTTCTGGTCAGTAGTTGGTTCATAAACCTAGTTATTAAATGTAAGTTAGATTTGTATTAAGAGATTATTAGCCAGATATCTTTGTAGAAAATTATAATCTACTAATTATGAATGTAATAGCAACTTTTTGGCATATTTAATTCTTTTTAAGCCTCGTCATTGGTCAATCTTCTTCTTTATTCTTGGAAACATTTTATACTAGTCAGTGTCTCCTGGCTAATTTGCCATTAAATTTGGTTTTGAACTGTAATGGTGTTGAAATTTTAGCTTGTCTTTTAGTCAGGATTGAGCCCTATAGTTGGGAGAGAAGAATTATTGTTGAACTAGGATTTTAATTGAACCCTTTATATTAAACTGACTCCAAGTGTGCACTTTGTTTGGCTTTTTACATTTATATTTCTGTTAAGTTTTATTCCTTGATATTGGTGAGGACTTAGCCTCAGTCACCATACATTTTGGAGACAGATTGATCTGGGTTTCAGTTTCAGTCCTGTCTTGTAATAGTTGTGTGACCTGTAGTGATATTATCCTTCTGAATCTGCTTGCTCATTGGTAAAATGGTGCTAATAATCTCAACTGTGCAGGATTTCTTTTCTTTTTTTTGAAAGAGCATGTGCTTGTGCACATGTGCACGGGAGGTGTGTGTGTGGGGAGGGAGAGGAAGAGAGAGAGGCAGAGAGAGAAACAGAGGATATTAAGCAGGCTCCACGCCCAGCAGGAGCCTGACTCAGGGCTAGATCTCATGACTGTGAGATCATGACCTGAGCTGAAATCAAGAGTTGGATGCTTAACTGACTGAGCCACCCAGGCACCCCTCAAGTGTACAGGATTTTTAATGAAAAAGATACTATTACATGTACTATTAAAGATAGTACATGTATTGAAATAGCAGAGGGGCATTTTTGTATGTGTATCTGCATATAACTTGTGAATATGATGCTGGAGTTCTTCTGGAAATATAATTATATGATAATATCCCAGGAAAATATTGATTCAGAAGATCTTTAGGATATTAAAATATATTACAGGGAAGAACTTCTGGAATGATAGTGTAAAGAGCTTGGAAAACTCTCTACTTAGCAGAACAACAATTTAACTGATGAAAAATTAAAAAAAAATCATATAAAGCTTTAGAAATTGTCCTGAGGGCAAAGGAGAAACTATTATTTAAGAAAATATACTAATCAAATTAAAAGCCTTGGTCCTTTAAAGAACAGCATCAGAAAAATAAAAAGACAACTCATAAAAAGAGAAAATATTTGCAGATCATGTATCTGGTAAAGTAATTTTATCCAGAATATATAAAGACCTCTTACAATTCAATAATAAAAAAATCCATTTGAAAAATGGACAAAATATCTGAACAGAGACTTCTCCAAAGAAAACCTATAAGTGGCCAATAAACACGTGAAAAGATGCGCAGTCATCAGAAAAATGCAAATCAAAACCATAATGAGCTGTACTCAAAAAAATTAAAAACCATAATCACAAGTTATTTCACACATACTTAGATGGCTATAATAAAATAAAAGCAAGTAATAACAGGTTATTAGTGAGGATGTGAAAAAATTGGGAATTCTCATACACTACTCTTGGGAAGGTATAATGATACCCCCCACTTTGTAAAACAGTTTGGAAGGTTTTCAAAATGGAAAAATTGTAGTTACCATATGACCTTGCAATGGTACTCTTAGGTATATAGCCAATAGAAATGAAAATATGCACTCACATGTTCATAGCAGCATTTTATATGACAGCCATAAAGCTGAAACAACCCAAATGTCCATCAACTGCTGAGTGAATGAACAAAAGTTGTTACATCCATAGAATGGAATGTAATTCAGGCATAAAGAAAAAGCGAGGTACCGATCATCAAATGAAGTTCATATGGATGAGCCTTGAAAACATTAAGCTTAGTGAAAGAAGCCACACATAAAAAGCCACATAGTGTGTGATTCCATTTATATGAAATGCCCAGAGAAGGCAAATCTGTAGAGATAGGAAGTAGATTAGGGTTGCCTAGGGCTGAAGGGACTAAGGGAAGATAGTAACTGCTGATGGCTATGGGGTTTCTTGCTGGTGTGAAGAAAGTGTTCTAAAATTGATTGTGGTGTTGGTTGTATAACTCAATGAATCTACTAAAAACCGTTGAATTGTATACTTTAAGTGATTTCTTTTTATGGTATGTAAACTATATCTCAAATGATCAAAAAGAAGAAAATCAACGAAATTTCAGTAAGAACAATGAGAACCTGGGGGCATTTGGGTGATGGTTGGTTCCATAACCCCTTTTCCATCGTGCTCCCTGTTACAGAAGCTATACCCTGGGTGGTTGGGCCCTTCCTCTCTCCTTGGCCTTTAGGCTGGGGCTATGCTTTCTTCCTGGGAGTGGCAGATTGCTGGAATGTCTCATCCCTCAGAGCCCTGTGTTGCAGCAATTTTATTCTGGGCAGGGATGAGAGGACCAGATCACTCTTCCTCCACCCAGACCTCATTTGTAATGCTGACGCTCTATCCCAGTCTTGGCAGGTCAACAAAATTGGGGCAATTGCTCCTGCCCCAGAAGACCAGACGTTGCAATGCCCCAATGGCCACTTACAGAGCAGGATTGTTGTCCTGGAAAAAGTGGGTCTTCACACCCAAATCCAAGCAGAGGCACAAGGGTTCTGCCCAGGAGGAAAGGCAGGCTGGCTTTCAGGGAAAAGGGCTCTGTACCTCTGCTTGAGGAGACTTATCTTATGTGGAGTAGAGAGTGGAAAATTCCATGGTTAAGGACATGGTTGACAACAATATAAATCTGGGTGAAGAGAGATTAAGAGGAACCTGGTACCTCTATGATATAATAAAATGACACAGCAGCCAGAAGTTTAAAATAGAGAACTAGAGAAAGAGACAGCCAAGAGGACCCCTCATGGGGTGACAGCTGAGTCAGCAGTTGGGAAGGCCGTGTACGTGTGGTAGGTGGCATCCACTCAAGAGCAATCTGAGCAGGATGTGAGGCAGACTGGAAGCATGCCCCAAGCTACACACAGACACATCAACGCAGAGTGGAAGCCTTACTGGTGCAAGGGGGCTTAAACACAACCAAAGACCGACTGAACATTAAGACCCAGAGGTGATTGCTAGGAAGCCAGGCTTCAATAAAATGTCACAGTCATTCCTGACAAGTCTGTCAGACTGTGTGCATGCCCGAGGACAAGCCCTCCCAGGCATTGACATAAACTGAGGTGTGGTTGAAAGGAGTTTGCTGTGAATAACAAAAGACATCCATTTTACCTTTCTGACCCTGAAGTTATTTCAGGAATTGAATAATTCCTGAATTATAAAAACTGAATAATATAATAAAAGATGGACTTAGGACTGTTCCAAAAGGAAATTACCAGGGTTTTAGGAGCTATGTGCCTGGAACCATGGATAAAGACCAGAATTATATTTCTTACTTTAAATCACAATATCACAGTATGCCAAATCAGTGTTTTAAAGATAAATTATCCCAGAGTTTTCAGGTAACGGGACATACATAAGAGGAAATAATGTAACTAAATCCCTGCCATATTGCTTATATCAAACAAACTTTAGATTGATCAAAGAGCCATAAAAAAAGAAGGTGAAAAGGCACTGGAAGAAAAAGGGAATTAATTATTTTATAATCTCAGAATAAAGAAGGTCTGACACAAAATTTAGAAGTCCCAAAGCAAATTATTGATAAATTTGGTCACTTAAATACAATTTTGTTTCTACGAACATGATTGTAAGGTGAGTGACAAATTGGCAATAATGATCTGCAATATGTATGACAAAGGGATCGTTTTTATAATTTAGAAAAGACTAAGGGGCGCCTGGGTGGCTCAATCGGTTGGGCGTCCAACATTGGGCTCAGGTCATGATCTCACAGTTCGCGGATTCAAGCGCCTCATGGGGCTCTGTGCTGACAGCTTAGAGCCTGGAGCCTGCTTCGGATTCTGTGTCTCCCTCTCTCTGCCCCTCTCCTGCTCATACTCTGTCTCTCTCTTCCTTCAAAAATAAATAAAAACATTAAAAAAAAAAAGAAAAGACTATTATAAATCACTATGGTCAGTATGGACAATGTAATGTAAAAACGGGCACATGATGTGGAAAGGCGTTCACAGGAAAAGAGGTACAGGTGGCTAGTAAACATGAAAAGATCCTTAATGTTAAAGTTAAAGAAATGCACATTAAAATAAGTTGATAATTCCTATCATTGGGAAGATATTGAGAAATAGGCACTTATACTGGACATGGTATTATACAAGGTAGGACTCTTTAGAGAGCAATTTGGTAACAATTGTCTGAAAATAGATGTTCATACCCTTTTACCCAGCAAATCTATTTCTAGCAGTTTATGGAACAGGTATACTTGCATGTTTATGCAAAGATATATGAGTACACATACAAGGATGTATATTGTACTATTATCAGTAATAGCCAAAAATGCAAATAACCTGTAGATTTTAGCAATAGGAGACTAGTTAATTAATGGTACATCTAAACAATAGAGTACTACGAAACTAAAAAAATGTGATGTGGAAAGATGTCAAAGACGTAATATGAATGGAAAAGTAAGTTATATAGCAGCATGTGTACTATGATCCTATTTGAATTAAAAATTATAGACATGTAATATGTATTTTATATAAAAATGGTTTTTTAACTATTACTTTTGATATTCAGTATTGTCTAGGTGGTGGCAATACACTGGTGAGGACAAAACCCCTCCCATATCTCCTTTCACGGGGCTTAAATAGTATGAAATAGAGGCTAATAAAAGACCTATTCAAATAAATACAGAATCATAATTGTGATAATTGCTGAGAAGAATCTTATAGAGGGAATTGATGTAGTCAGGGGGGTGAAGAGAAGGATAACTTTTCTGAAAAAGTGATAATTGAACTGACATCTAAAGAAAGTATTATTAGTTTTACGTATTTTAAGGGTATAATTTTGCCATGTATGATCTGTTCTCCCATTTCTTCTGTATATGTAGGCACTCTTGCACTAGTGTTTCCACCTCATCAGCTTCTACAGATGCTTAAGTTTCTCATTTATTAAAAAAAAAAACTCTTCTCCGGCTTCGTTCTTCCTTCCAACTACTTCCCTTTATTTCTCCTTCCCTTCTTACCGGGAAAGGGGTATCTAAACTTCCTGTTTCCGCTGACTTAGCTCTCAGGAAAAAAACCAAAATTCAGGCTTACTGCTTCTCAACCTATTCCAGTCTGAATTATAACAGATTTCATCAAGGTCACCAGTGACCTCTATGCCGATTGAACACTATTTGGTCTCCATTTTGTTTGAATGTTCTGTGACATTAGACATAACTGACATCTCTGTCTTGGAAATGTTCTCGGTTTTCATGACACTATACTTTTCTGTTTTTCTTTCTCTTTTTTCAATCGTCTTTGCTGGTTTTTTTTCTTTTCTAACTATTAACTTCTGTAGTTCCTTAAGGCCTTGTCCTAGGTTCTCTTCCTGTCTAATTCTCTCTAGATAAGCCCCAGGGAATATCTGTATGTGATTTCCAAACCTATTCCTGACTTCTCTTCTGAGCATTATACCATTATGTCCAGCTGCCTCCCGTATCTTTCTATTTTATTTGTTCTTTGTTAATTCAAATATATTTATTTAAAGCCTGCTATTTATCAGGTGTTGTGCTGGTACTAGGAATGTCTTAAAAGCTATTTCCAATGAAATGTGATCGAAACCAAATTCATTTGTACTCGCTGCCAAAAACAAACAAGCAAGTAAATAAACAAAAACAGCCCAAATAAGACCTTCTCTACCTTCATTGTTCTCACTGTACTACTGATATCTGCCAGATCTTCGAGCCTGAAACTTGAGATCACTCTTGACTCCTCCTTCTATCTGAGCATTTACCCAAGGTCATCAATCCAGTCCAATCCAATCCAATCCAGTCACATCTAATCCAGTTTAATCTGATGAAGTCTAACCCAGTGCAGTGTCCCACGGCCTGGTCATTCCATCTCCTAAGTATGTTGCCCCCCACTGTTCCTTTTCATGACCAAGACCCTGGCCTATGCTACCATTTCCTCTTGTGTAGACTGCTGCAGTTCTTTCTCTGTGGTCATACTGTATTCACTTTTGACCACCATCTGGCCGTTTGCCACACGACTGCAATCTCGATCTCGTAACGTGTTTCCTAATTCCTCTTTGTCTCAGTTTTCTTATCTGTAAAATTGGGATAACAATAGCCCTTACCTCTTGGGTTGCTGTGGGGATAAAAAGAATTATTAAGTATAAAATAGTGCCAGGCACTAAGGCCTCAGTAAATTGTTATCGAGACCTTACACAGGGTTACATTCAGCCAAATGAAAGGTATGATTAAGACAGAAAGAGGTTTATTAATAAGAGATTTGAATGGAGTAATTATTAGCTTGTTTATACTTAACAGTGCCATATATGTTCACACAAATCTATAGCCCTTATAATATGTGACCTTATTATGTGTAATTGTTTTCTTAATTAAAAGGCTAAGAAGCACCAGGCCTTTCTAGTAGAGACATGTGAAAATAACGTGAAAGAATTGGAATCGATCTTGGACAGCTTTACTGTGTCGGGCCAGTGGACATCAGGTTAGTTGAAGGTATAAAATGACAGTTGCATCTGTCAATGTTCCAAAGTCACTACATTTTGGGAATTCTGCAGATGCCTCTTCCAGTCCCTTATCTCAACATGTTTCGATTTGATGACATGATAAGAGCAGTTCTCACAGCGGTCAGTTGGCCTAGCTGGCTGAGAAGGGGTGACGGAATGTGGACCTGCTGCTGCCCTCCCAGAACTTGATTTACAAGTGTTGGGGTCTGTATGATTGGACAGACAAGGGCTCACTTGCTGTGTTCTGAATCCAACTGAGAAAAAAGTCCTTACAGTATACCTGCGAGGGGAACAGATGTTTCCATCAAACTGAGCCAAATTCTGAGGCAACCTTCAACAACTTAAAGGTCATGCATTCAAAAGGTTATGTAGGACACAGCCTGTAACATAGTGCATATGCTAAGCTGGTTTTCGCCTTTGCTTCCCGCTACCCTACTACACATACTCTGCAGATAAGAGCGCTTAGGAAAAATGTTTGGGTTTTAGTATTAGTGTAGCTATTAAGATAAAGAAGGATAAAAATTGTATATTAGGTAGGCATAGTTTGGGAACTAGCAGAAGCGTTAGCTGGCTAATGAATGCTGTTCACGATTTCCACGTCCTTAATTTTTTTGTGTCTTTGCCATTATGTGTGTAATAGTAGCTTTGACTTAAATACTTTTACTTTTCTACCTCAGTTTCCTTTTGCCCTACTGTCGGCCTCAAGTTATTTAGTTGCTTTCTGACTTGTGTTTTTCAAAAGGCATGTAAAATTAAATTCACTCCACTTTAAAACTGAACTCCTGGACTCAAGTTATTTGAAGGAATCGAATAGATATTTGGCAAATGAGTTCTTCAGGAACTTGTAAGTTCAGGATATTTGTTGTGCTTGAAAAAGCAGAGCGATATGATTGCGCCCATTTGTACCCTATAGATCTGCAGACTTGTGCTGGTGAACTGTTAGAAATTTAGTGTGTTTTGCTATTGTCTGGTGGGTTTTTTATTTTTGTCTGCTTTTTTCCTTTATACTGTTTTAGCCATAATTAAGAAATTAACAGATAACTTTTTTTTTAAACTTTTCCCCAAAACAGTAGTGTTTCATGGTTTGCTACTGTGGAAAAATCAAGGTGTATAAAAGTGGCATAAAAATATAGATATCCTTGGGATGTCTGGGTGGCTTAGTTGGTTGACTGTCCGACTTTGGCCCAGGTCGTGATCTTGTGGTTCTTGAGTTTGGGCCCTGTGCTGTCAGCATGGAGCTCAGTTCAGATCCTCTGTCCCCTCCTCTCTCTGCCCCTCCCCTGCTTGTGCTCTCCCTCTCTCAAAAATAAATAAACATTAAACAAATAGATATCCACTGTTCAGTTATATTTGCTAAAGCTGTGGAGGATACAATTTTCTTTTGCAGTAGTACTGAGATGTATCATTGCTTAGTGGTGTTAGGAGCTTTAAAAATTGTTAAGTTATCATGGTATATCTAATACTTCTATGTTACTTTAAATATTTCTTCAGAGTTGAATTAAAAAAACTAAAAATATTGAGGTCATATCTCCTTTCCATTTTAACATGAAATAACTTGATAACAAAGCAACTCATAAGCTTTTGCTAAGCCTATAGGAAAAGACTATTAAAGTTTTTTTTTTCTTTTCATCTTTCAATAATCATCCTTTTTAAACTCCTAGTTTCCCATATAAATGCACACTCTATATATTATAGATAAAGCATTTCCGGAAAAGGGACTCTATGGTGATTAGTGATGTTTGTCTTGCCGTAGAGTGGGTTTTGTTTCTGTGTGGTGCTGGCTCTTTTATTTACTCTTTTACCCACCAAGAACCACTTTTTCTCTGATCTGTGGATATTTATGGAAACATGGACAGGTTCAGAGAACTAATAAGATAGGATAGGGCGGCAAGAACAAGTAAGAGTGGGAAAGCAACCCCAGGCCTAAGCCTGAAGGGTCCAGTGGAGGACACATTGTCACAATACAAGCCACACCGTGGAGGAGGGCCTGCCCGACAAGAGCTGTGGCTGCTAAAAACTGAAGCCACTGCCAGGAATGCACCAGAGCAGAGGAAACAGAGGAAACAAACAACAGGCCATTCTTTTCTTTCCTTTTTTTTTCTTTCTTCCTCCATCCTCTTAACCTCCTCCTGGTGCACTCACTGTCCAAATCCAACCAGAAGTCCGAGGGCAGAGGAGCCCAGATCATGCAGTCTGTAGAGGTCAGCCTTTACAAGGCAAAGCATTGCTTGTTAAAATAATTTACCAAAACCTGTCATTTCTGAAAATATCTTGGTTAGATTCTCTTCTGATGAACTCTTCTGAGTGTGCCATCTTTTTTCACGCTGGCACCCTGGCTACGTTTACCTGCTTAGGACTCGATTTCCCTCTGGCCCTCGGCTTCCACAAAACAGCCCTGTAAAACTGTGAAGTACTCCCTGAACCAGGGTAAGGTTGGGGTTTTGTTACTTCCCCAAGAGAGATGTAAATAATAAACTTTATTGCTTGATATTTTGTGGAAGAACCCGGACAATTAAGATCGTCTGCTATGTCAGGCCTGGCTTTGCCTACACAAAGTTGAACAAATATTTTGTTCCTTGCAAATAAAATAACATAAAAACTTATCTAGGCTAACATCCTGTGTGCATGTGTAATGTAAACATGTATATATCTCACAGTGTATATGTGTTTGAAAAAAAAAGTCTGTTTTAAACAGAGACATGTTGTTACTCTGTGATGACAGCTCAGCCTTAGAATTTGTTACAAAGTTAATTCAGCTACCTCCAGAAGGGTTTTCAAGAGAGATGGACTCTTCTCCAGTATGGCAAGTAGGGAAGAATGCTTTACTTCCTTTTTTACCTCTTTGTAGCTTTCAGTTCAATATAGACTCAGTATCTACACTCCCCAGTCCAGGAAGAGCAATCTATGGAAGAAATTTAGATGCTTACAAAATTGTTTGTTTTGACTTGCATTTTAAAATGGAAATAGCCAGATTTCATTCTTTCTCGTTGCCAAGTAGTGCTCCATTGTATATATAAACCACATCTTCTTTACCCATTTGTCAGTTGATGGATATTTAGGCTCTTTCCATAATTTGGCTATTGTTGAAAGTGCTCCTATAAACATTGGGGTACAAGTGCCCCTATGCATCAGCATTTCTGTATCCCTTGGGTAAATTCCTAGCAGTGCTATTGCTGGGTCATAGGGTACATCTATTTTTAATTTTTTGAGGAACCTTCACACTGTTTTCCAGAGAGGCTGTACCAACCTGGATTGAACTGGAGGGTATTATGCTAAGTGAAATAAATCAGGCTGAGAAAGACAGATACCATATGTTTTCACTCATATGTGGATCCTGAGAAACTTAACAGAAGTCCATGGGGGAGGGGAAGGGGAAAAAAAAAGTTATAGAGAGGGAAGGAGGCAAACCGTAAGAGACTCTTAAAAACTGAGAACAAACTGAGGGTTGATGGGGGGTGGGGGAGAGGGGAAAGTGGGTGATGGGCGTTGAGGAGGGCACCTGTTGGGATGAGCACTGGGTGTTGTATGGAAACCAATTTCACAATAAATTATATTCAATATAAAAAAACACAAAATAAAAAAAAAATAAAATGGAGTGAATGAAAATTACTTTTTTGGATGAATTTTAGTCCGGAGTTGACAGAAGCTGCCAGGTGTTCTATTCCCTGTCTTCTTCAGCTTCTGGGGACTTCTACATTAAGAAATGTTTCTGAAGCTGAAGTAACCCGTCAGCTTATCTTCAGGTAAAGGATGAAGCAAAGCTGCAGCTGGTCCAAGACATTCAGGAATTCATTTACTTAGAGGATTTAACGTGATTTTCTCACCGTTGATCAGTGTGACATTTCACACTTTGTTTCCTAATGCCTCCGACACTGCCCCCTCCTGCTAACGCGTCTCTGCTTCTCCCTGACTCTCCCTTCAGTCTGTTTTCTCTAAAGCCACCAGAATGCTCATTTGAAAACCTAAGTCAGAGCCTGCCATTCCTTTGCCTTAAACCTTATTGGGCTCTGCATTTCACGAAGCATGGAAGCCAAAGTGCCAGCAAGGGCTTTCAAGACCCTACATGGTCTGCCCCTATTCTTGATCACTCCTTTGACCTCCCCTGCACCTTTCTCTGTTTGGGCCACTTTGGCCTCCTGCTGTTTCTCGGGGCCACCAAACATGCTCTTGCCCTGGGGGCCTTTGTGCAGGCCATTCTTTCCACCTGGAAAGTTCTTCACACAGATGTGTTTGTATAGCTTTCTCTCTTGTCTATTTTATTTTATTTATTTCACATTCTTTTAAATGTGAATGAGAGTTTTTATTTTTTTAAGAAAGCTCTACCCCCAATGTAGGGCTCAAACTTATGACCTCAAGATTAAGAGTTGCATGCTGAGATCTCACCCGATGAAGGCTACCCTCTGCTCACCCCCATGTCACTTGTCTCCCTACCTCTCCCTTTTCTGCTCTACGTTTTTTCTTCCCTGTAGCCCTTATGGCTGTCCAACATTTCTAACACACTACATGGTGCACTTATTTTATCCGTATTAGAATTCTCCATAGAAACAGAACCAATATATATAGGATCTATATACTTCTTCAGTATGGCAAGTAGGGAAGAATGCTTTACTTCCTTTTTTACCTCTTTGTAAAGGTGTATATATATATGATATATATGGTATATATATATGATATATATGGTGTGTATATATATGGTATGGTATATATATATGGTATATATATATGGTATATATATATATAAGAATGGCTCATGTGGTTATGAAGGCTGGGAAATGCCATGACCTGTGTGTCCTCTGCAAACTGAAGAACCAGGAAAGCCATTGGTATAATTCAATCTGAATCCAAAGGCCTGAGAACCTAGGGGCTCCTGGAGTCTGAAGGAGGAGATGGAAGTCCCAACTCTAGAAGAGAGAAGTTGCCCTTCTTCTGCCATTTTGTCTGTAGTGGGGTGTAGGGAGGCAATAGATTGGATGATGCCTGCCCACATTGGTGAGGGCATATCTTTACTCAGTCTACTGATTCAGATGCTAATGTCTTTCGGAAACATCTTCACAGACACATACAGAAACGTTTTGCCAGCTCTATGTGCATCCCTTAGCCCAGTCAAGTTGACACATGAAATTAATCACTACAGTGTCCAAGCTCCATGAGGGCAAAGATCTTTGTCTCTTTTATTTGCTAATGTACTTTAAGCAGCTAGAACATTCCTTGGCACAAAGCAGTCACTCAGCAAATATTTGTTGAATATTAATGAATATAAGTTTGAATGAATTAGTATCAGGTTGAATGTCTATTTTGCATTTCAGTTTTTAAGGTTATAAAGGTAGTCATGGAGTCTCTTTCCTAATTATAAGGGTCTTTTGGGTAGCAGTCCATAAGGGGTAACCAGGAAGATTGACCTTAAGTGGAAAAGATGTACAATCTAAAAATCGGCCATAGAAATGTCACCTTGATTGCCTACTTTTATTAGGCAAGATTGTCTTCATTTGCTTGAACAGGGATATTTATTTCCTATGTCTACTTTCCACCAAAACTGAAGTACTATAGCTGTTCATATCTCCTTTTTTTTCTGGTGAAAATTCTTACAGCAGGGTGTGTATGGGGACATATCCTTTCCCACTTTGAACCTATGCAGTCTCCCTGCCTCAAGTGTTTCTTCTAATACAGTTTCACCTCTGCCTGAGGATGTTAATAAACACATAGAATGTACTTTTTCCTTGGTTAGGTACGTGAAAAAAAAAAAAAAACTTTTCTTGTGGCTCAGTCTTGGATCCTCCTCAGGGTGCTTGATTTTTGTGTTGACTGAAATAGAACCTCTGACCTTCCTTCCTTGAGGAAATCATTTGTAATACTCTAGAGGTGTTCTTTTTCTTTCTACTGGAGAGGACCCTGGGAAATAATGGTAACAGAGTTTGATGCCTTTAGGCATATATACATCACCCAGGGATTGGGCAGTCTCAGGGACTGCTCTTAGGATAATCAGGGCAACAGATTGGACTTTTCCTCTTCTCTGTCCTGCTTTACTTCTTTAGTAAAGGACTATTGCCTAGATCTGGTATCTTCCTGAGAATTTTAATTGTCCTTGTGAACCCCATGGATAGTACTTTTTAACTGGATATTCATGGATCAATGAGAAGCTGAGGATGCCTATCAGAGCAGCACATAGGTCTCCTTAGTGTCATTTGCCAAATTCTTCTCACTTACTTCTCTCACGTCCCAATCCACAGGTGTACAGACCAAAATTGGCCTACTTCATCATGCTCATAGTTTCCGTTTGTAAAATCAAAGGGAGTGGCTTTAATAAGAGGGCTCTAATGGGATCATTAATTAATCACACTGTTATGAAGGCTAAGAAATCCAAGATCTGCAGTGGGTAAGCTGGAGACTCAGGAGACCTGAGGGTGTGGTTCCAGTCTAAGTTTGAGTCAAAGGGAAGGAGAAGACCAGTGTCTCAACGTGAAGACAGACAGGCAGAGAGACAGAATTCCTTCTTATTGGGCCTTTTATTCTATTCAGACCTTCAGTGAAGATTGGATGAGGCCAGCCCACTCTCGGGAGGGCAATTTGCTTTCTCAGTCTACTGCTTCAGAGGTCAATCTCATCCAGAAACATCCTTATAGACACACCCAGAAATAATGTTTCACTGAATATCTGTGTCCCAGTCAGGTTTATGCATAAAATTAACCATCATATCCCCTTCTCCCTTACTCTTAGCCTGTGGTAACCACTATTCTACTTTCTGTTTCTGTGAATTTGACTACTTTAGACTCCTCATATGGTGGAATCATATAGTATTAGTCTTTTTGTGAATGGCTTATTTCACCTAGCACAATGATCTCAAGTTTCATCCATGTTATAGCATGTGACAGGAATCCTTCCTTTCTGAGGCTGAATAATATTTACATTTTGTTTGTCCATTCATCCGTTGATGGACCTTTGGGTTGTTTCCACCTTTTTTTTTTTAAATTTATTTATTTTTGGGACAGAGAGAGACAGAGCATGAACGGGGGAGAGGCAGAGAGAGGGGGAGACACAGAATCGGAAACAGGCTCCAGGCTCTGAGCCATCAGCCCAGAGCCTGACGCGGGGCTCGAACTCACGGACCGCGAGATCGTGACCTGGCTGAAGTCGGACACTTAACCGACTGCGCCACCCAGGCGCCCCG
>NW_024412401.1:4210026-4441189 GCF_014898765.1 Herpailurus yagouaroundi
TAACCGACTGCGCCACCCAGGCGCCCCTCCACCTTTTTTTTTAATGTTTATATTTGAGACAGAGAGAGAGAGAGAGAGAGAGAGAGAGAGAATGAGTGGAGGAGGGGTAGAGAGAAAGGGAGACACAGGATCTGAAGCAGACTCCAGGCTCTGAGCTGTCAGCACAGAGCCCGATGTGGGGCTCGAACCCATGAACCATGAGACCATGACCCGAGCTGAAGTCTGGCACTTAACCGACTGAGTCACCCAGGCGCCCTGGCTTGCTTCCACCTTTTGGCTATTGGGAATACTCCTCCTATAAATGTGGAAACACCTCTTCAAGACCTTGCCTTCAATTATTTTTTTAAAATTAATTTATTTTGAGAGAGAGAGAGAAAGCAAGGGAGGGGAAGAGAGAGGGGGAGAGAGAATGCAAGCAGGCTCCACACTGTCAGTGCCCTGCCTGACATGGGGCTCAATCCAACGAACTATGAGATCACGACCTGAGTCGAAATCAAGAGTCGCATGCTTAACCAACTGAGCCAACCAGGTGCCCCTCAATTCTTTTAGATATATATGCAGAAGTGAGATTACTGGTCTATTAACTTTAAAAAAAATATTTATTTTATTATTCTTTTTTTAAGTTTATTTATTTATTTATTTTGAGAGAGAGAGAGAGAGAGAGAGAGAGAGAGGGAGCAGGCAGATAAGGAAGGGGCAGAGAGAGAGGGAGAGAGAGAGAGAATCCCAAGCACACTCCACACTGTCAGTGCAGAGCCTGATGTGGGGCTTGTACTCATGAACTATGAGATCATGACCTGAGCCGAAGTCGGACGCTTATCCAACTGAGCCACCCCGGTGCTCCTAAAAAAATATTTTATTTTACAATAATTTCTACACCAAACACAGGGCTTGAACTCATAACCCCAAGATCAAGAGTTGTGTGCTCCACCGACTGAGTCAGCTAGGTGCCCCATGGTGTATTAACTTTTATCACAGAACATTAGTGTACTAAGACATGCCTTGTGGGATGTCCTGTTATTTTAGACTGCTCTAGTTTGCTTTAGACATACTACAAATTTTCCCCTGATAATCAAGGCCAATTATCCTGTATAGAAGAACCTTCTTTGCTCTTTGGTTTCCTGGTTTGAGGAGACCAGAAATGATTAGGTGATATTCCCGGCTTGCATTTTAATGGAATGTTGGTATGTCTCATGCTGAAGCATTTCTTCTTCAAAAATCAAGACTTAGACCAAAAAAAAAAAAAAATCTACAGTTTCTGGGATGGGAAAAGCATCACCAGTGAATCATTAGGTGTAATAATGAGATGAGCCAGTCCCATTTCCAACATTTGATTCCAGGAACCATGAATCCTGGCTAGGGCAAAAACATACCACAAATTGATTGCTGACTCACAGCACAGTTTATATCCTGACAATATTATCCTTGTTCTTCAAAATGTTGCCATCCAGCCACTGTAATGACTCTTCAAAAGGCAATTCAACTATGCTGTATGCCAGCTACTTCAGAGTGATGGGAAACATAGTAAGACCAGTGAATTCTATAAAGATGAGCCATTTTCCATATTAATTTGCTGTAAATTGAGTTCCCTAGTTAGAAGCAGTGTTGTGTGGAGTCTGTAATTGTAAGGTGTCTTGTAAAATCACAGATGGTGGTTTCAGCAGAAATTTTATGGTCAGGGAAGGCAACTCTATACCCAGAGTTAGTGTCTACCTTAGTAAGACTAAAACATTCCATCATTCCATGATGGAAGTGACTTAGTAAAATCAACTTGCCACCAGGTGGCTGGCTGGTCTCCTAATGATGGTGTCATTTCATGGGTTCACTGTTTGTCTTTGCTCTTGATAGATTTAGCATACAACAGGGGCTGTATTCCTATCAGTCTTGGTGAATGGAAGTTCATGTTGCTGAGCCCATGTATTGTCTCCATCCTTGCTGCCATGACCCTTTTGTTGTAAGGGAAACAAAGGTGGTAAGGACAAAGGAGGCTGGGAAAAGATGCTGGCTGACATCCACAGAATGCCTCATTTTGTCCTCCTGATTATTAAGATCTTTTTCTACTGGCTGGTCTCGGCACAGTGCCCATTCGGAGAGGTATACCCACGTGCTCCTGCCCAGATCACCTTGGTACCAATTTTCCGGTTGTGTTCTTTTTGAAGCCCTGACCATTTTAGTCAAATAGTTAGCTACTATCCACAAATTGGTGTATATTTGCACTTTTGGTCATTCCAGGCAAAATAATAGTCAGGTCCATAACTTGTTTTTGACTACTGGGAGGATTTCACTTCATTGCTATCCTTCAGGGCCACCCTTGAGGGGGGTTGTAGTGCCACAACTGTCTACTTTTAATTAGTGCCAGCATATCATACAGTACTGTCTATATACTGAGCCCATTTTTTTCTCCCATTAGTCAATGGGTCATAGGAAATTTTTCATGGATTCAGGGTGTGGGTAAGAGAGGAAGCAATATAACAAGAATAGGGCCCATTGGAATCTGGACTATTTGCTCATGTAACTTACTTGTGCCTTCACACTGTATAGACCACTTTCATCTGATGATAGAGTGCTGTTGTGCATGCCAAAATTTATGGATCGTGGATCAGACAATAATGATTTTATGATAGGCAATTCAGGTCACTTGGTAAATTGGTGGCCATGGATGTATTATCTGCTGAGGACTAGTAGCAAGTTTGATTTTTTAAAAATGTTTATTTATTTTGAGAAAATGAGAGAGAGAGGAGAGAGAGAATCCCAGGTAAGCTCCATGTTCAGCACAGAGCCTGGATGCCGGGCTTGATGCAGGTCTCAATCTCATGACTGTGAGATCATGACCTGAGCCGACATCAAGAGTTGGACACTTAACTGACTGAGCCCCCCCAGGTGCCCCCTATAGCTTGGTTTTCGAGAAGAGAATAGTTATCTGTAGAAGATGACTTGCTTTGTTGCAACTCCCTGAAAGTTTACACTAAGATTCTGTAAGGACCTGCTTGAGCTTGAGCAGTCAGAATGCCATCATCAACTTGGTAGGGAGCTAAGTAGAACACGAGAGTCTTCTGGAATGAAAAGTTGATCAAGGTTCCTATAGACTGGATTGCGCCGGAGTTAATATAGCTCTGAGGTAAAGCTGTGAGGGTGTATTGCTAGCCCTGACAGCCGAAAGAAACTGTTCAGGTAGATTTTTTTTTCTTTTTTTTTTTTCAACGTTTATTTATTTATTTATTTATTTATTTAAAAAATTTTTTTTTCAACGTTTATTTATTTTTTTGGGACAGAGAGAGACAGAGCATGAACGGGGGAGGGGCAGAGAGAGAGGGAGACACAGAATCGGAAACAGGCTCCAGGCTCCGAGCTGTCAGCCCAGAGCCTGATGCGGGGCTCAAACTCACGGACCGCGAGATCGTGACCTGGCTGAAGTCGGACGCTTAACCGACTGCGCCACCCAGGCGCCCCGTAGTTTTTTTTTTTTTCTAAAAGGTTGGAAGAAATAGCTTCATTCCAGTTGCCAGGAAATGTACTGACCTGCTCCAGCAATGAAACTGCATCTTTTGCTGCAGCTGCACTTAGAATCACATGTGACTATGCTTACAGTAATATGCTGACATTCCCTAAGATTCATCTGTTTTCTGCACTAAGCCAGATAAGTTGAATGCTCACAGGGTTGAAGTCACCACCCCTGTATCTTTTAAGTCCTTAACAGAGGCACTAATCTCTGCAATCTCTCCAGAAAGGTGGCATTACTTTTGATTTACTATTTCGGTAGGTAAAAGTTCTAGTGACTTCCACTAGCTTTTTTTCTGTTTGGTTTTCCTCTGTAAATCCTTTAATGCTTGAGTCAGGTAACCAATATGGATATGGTGTCAGTTTCTGCATTTGTCTTCTCTTCGTTATGGGTTCCAAACTAGGGAAATGAGCTCGGTTCAAGTACCTACTGCGCCCAATGGCGAAAGATCTGAGCCAGAATTCAGTCGGTCTCTTGACCTCTGTAAGCTCCTACCCTAACTAGTGAACCATAGTAGCATGTTAGTTCTTCCGGAATTAGTGTTCGTTCAGATCCAGTGTCTGGTTTATCCCAGTGAATAACTCCCCTTCTCTAGTGCATAGTCACCTTGGCAAATGGTTGCATGTTTCTTTGAGGAAGGCTAGAAGAAGATTTATAGTATGACTTTCTGGCAGTATGTTGGGGGTTCCAAATGGGACCCTACCTCTTTATTCAAGGGACACCTGCTCTTTGAACTAGCCCAAGTCTGATAATTGACTGAGAGCAAAGACTCTTTTCTGAGTGGATTTAAGTCCTACGTCTGGTAATCAGACTTAGAACTTTTACTCTTCTACAAATCAGATAACATTTTATTTTATTAAATACATTTTTTTTTAGTTTATTTATTTTTTGGAGAGAGAGGGAGAGAGAGAGCAAGCGAGCATGGGAGGGGTAGGGAGGGAGAGAGAATCCCAAGCAGGCCCCCCACTGTCATTGCAGAGCCTGATGCGGGGCTCGAGCTCACGAATGGTGAGATCATGACCTGAGCCAAAATCAAGAGTTGGATGCTTAGCCAACTGAGCCACCCCAGCACCCCGCCAAATCATATAACATTTTGTATTTTACTCCTATGAACACCATGATCAGTTAGCCAACACCTGTGATCTCTGTGGGTAAAAGCATTTTGTTTACTACTTTGATTCCATTATGGTAAACATGTCCATTTTGTTTCTGGAAGTTAAGTGCTACCACCTGGTCTTTGTCGCTCCAGATACCATTGTCTTCATTGATTTCAGGGACCCAGCCTGATGGCTGTTATCTATGGCCTTTCAGCTGCACAGAGCTTATCAAGCCATATAGAGCCAGCTCATGAAAGATTCTGGGACTCGCCTCACCAATGCATTTCTCAAACATTGGTAAAGGAAGGTTTTTTTGTTTTGTTTTTTTTTTTTACTTTCCCTGGAGACATAGTTAGGGGTGGGGGAGCAAGACTTACATTATAAATATTCTCTGTATGTTAAAAAAGTTATAAGCCATTTTCCTTGAGAACTCCAGAATGGGTACCTGTGTTTACAAGATAAGGAAGAAGTTTGTTTATGATCTCAGTGAACAAAGCAAATTGATATACAGAACGTAGTCTCAGTTTGAAAAGCATAACGGCCAACAAAATGTTTATATCTAATGCTTTTAGAGTGAAAAAGGAATTTTCTTGATCATCAATGTATTAAATGTTTAGACTTTCTTAGGTGAAGGTAAAACCCATTTGTATGTTATTTTCTGTGTTTTACTATGTGATTAAAAATCCACATTAAATAGCAGGGTTTTCTTTTTCTCCCTATTCTAAGGATGAACATGACTGTTCATGTTCTACATGTATTTATACATATATACATATACACACATATATGTAGTCTAAAAAAATCTGTCTTTTGTCTTCTATTGTCTCTCTGTTATTTCTTTATTATTATTATTTTCTAAATGTTTACTTAGTTTTGAGAGAGAGAGACAGAGTTTGAGCATGGAAGGGCAGGGAGAGAAGGAGACACAGAATCCAAAGCAGGCTCCAGGCTCTGAGCTGTTAGCACAGAGCCCAACGTGGGACTGGAACTCACGAACTGTGAGATCATGACCTGAGCCCAAGTCAACACTTAACTGACTAAGCTGCCCATGTACCCCATGTCTCTCCATTATTTCTTAATAATTCTCCCCTTTTGGAGTCTTGCAGGAGACTGAGGTAGATAAGAGAATGAATATCTGAGAAAGTTGAAGAGATAGACTCAATTTAATGTTTCTACTGTGGAATTACAGTATTACCAAAGTAATAACACTAGCTTCAAAGTGGTTTATTTGGGTCATGTAGAAATACTTAGTTTTTGGGGCGCCTGGGTGGCTCAGTCGGTTAAGCGTCTGACTTCGGCTCAGGTCATGATCTCGCAGTCCGTGAGTTCGAGCCCCGTGTCGGCTCTGTGCTGACAGCTCAGAGCCTGGAGCCTGTTTCAGATTCTGTGTCTCCCTCTCTCTCTGACCCTCCCCCGTTCATGCTGTCTCTCCCTGTCTCAAAAATAAAATAAACGTTAAAAAAAATTAAAAAAAAAATACTTAGTTTTTGAGCTTGTCTAAAAGAAAATATTTATATATTATTATTATTATTATTATTATTATTATTATTTTAGAGAGAGAGAGTGTGAGAGGGGAAGAGGGACAGAGAGAGAGAGAGAGAGAGAGAGAGAGAGAGAGACAGAGTCCCAAGCAGGTCCCACACTTAGCGTGGAGCTTGACATGGGGCTCGATCCCATGACCCTGGGATCACGACCTGAGCCAAAATCACCAGCTGGACACTCAACTGACTGAACCACCCAGGCACCCCTGAAAGAAAACATTTAAATAGAGAGCTTGTAGCCATTTTTTTCTATCTTCTCTCTGCTATGGGCTATTCGTTCATTCAAAAAAAAAAAAAGATTTGCCTTTATGTAATAATTTTAGGTAAGTCTATACCTAAGAAACATAGAAATTGGGTGCTATATATTAGGCTAGCAGTTTCTAATCTACCATGAGATAATGAAAGAAATATATGCCCTTGACAAGAGATTGATTAGTCCCAAACAAGATGGAAAATTTATTCTTCCCTGAGAACCTTCTCTGATAAGAAGCACAGCCAGTTGAGGTTGGCCTTTTCAGCCAGATAATTATGCCACAACCCTAGTGGAATTGTTAATCAGAGTCAGATTCAGGTAATTCGCCCTGAATCACAAAAGATAATAATGCTCAAGTAGGTGTCTACAAAACAAAATCATATTGTACATACCAGAAGAGAAGAATATCATTATAAATAATAAAACATTCACTGGGTTATGATATGGGTACACACACATGCATACATTTTTGTATTTAGTGTAAGTGTTATGATGTCTCGTAGTAATATGAAATAAAATGTGAAAAAAAAACCCAAACAAAAAACAAACAAACAAAAAATGTTGCCAAGGAACATCCAGAGTTGAAATGGTCTTAATATTAAAAGTGAGTGAGAGAGATTGAAGCAGATAGTGGTGATGTGCAAGTATAGGCTGGCATCCAGTACAGAGACGTACACATATAGACGACATTGGAAGGTTTTGAGTTAGTGCTGTTGAAGTATATAGTGTTCTGACACATTCTGTTCTTCATTTGGACTTTGACCTTTGAAAAGCCATTTATGACCACTTTTCAAATTGTTTTTTATTGCTCTTTATCTGCGTTTTTAGAGCTCCTTTTGATATCTTTAACTGTTTATTGTTTCTTGGGCCATGATGCAGTGGTTATTATTAGGGTAAGTCAAATTAGTCAATAAGGTCCTGGGTCCTAGTGACCTTTACTTTTTCTTTATAAGCCTTTTGCCATGTTAAGGAACCAGGAACTATTTCTTTTTATGATGGATGTGGGTGACTTAATGTATACGTTGTACTTCAACTGAACTTTATTGTATAAACATTTTCAAGCAAAGAAACTTTATTTTATGTAGAATATAAGAATATGCATGGGTCAGTAAGGAGAGGTCATTTTGTCCCCTTACCCCTCAACACTCCTATTAAACTGGTTTTATTCTTCTGAATTTCTAAGAGGAAGTTTTCTCCCTTATTGTAAAAGCCAGCAGATTTCCCGAGTGTCCTTGAATGATTTATTCATGGCCTACTTGTGTAGTAGCAAAAGAAAAGAATTATACATTACATTTTTTTTATCTTGTGCAACAGCAATTTTTTAAAAAATATATTTGGTAAGACTTTTAATAAAATTTTTAATGAGTTGTCTTTCTAACTCATAGTTAATTACAAAGAGTACTGTCTTCTCCATTATCATGGCTCAGAGCAGCGTCTTTTTTTTTTGCCCAGCTGGGATATGTGTTGCTTCTATATTACTTTTGGTTTTTAAGTTAAATATTCTTCTTCTGTTTAAAAAAAAAATCTAGGGGCGCCTGGGTGGCGCAGTCGGTTAAGTGTCCGACTTCAGCCAGGTCACGATCTCGCGGTCCGTGAGTTCGAGCCCCGCGTCAGGCTCTGGGCTGATGGCTCAGAGCCTGGAGCCTGTTTCCGATTCTGTGTCTCCCTCTCTCTCTGCCCCTCCCCCGTTCATGCTCTGTCTCTCTCTGTCCCAAAAATAAATAAACGTTGAAAAAAAAAAATTAAAAAAAAAAAAATCTAAGGTGTACCCATACTTGAGAGAGTGTTTAAATTATACCTTGATGAATATAATCAATTTATTAATAACATTTTATCCAAAATTAAAACAGTAAATATCAACAATGTGCTGAGATGAAGTTAGTCTGTCATTGACCCCCCAATTTTTTCTTCTTTCTCCCTCCTTTTATTTTTGTCTTTCTTTCTTCCTTTCTTCCTTCCTCTCTCCCTTCCTTCCTTCCTTCCTTCCTTCCTTCCTTCCTTCCTTCCTTCCTTCCATTATTCTTCTTTCCTTTATTATTGCCCTCTTCCCCATCTTTCCAAAGTTCCAGCAATTGAATACATGAAGAATGGATAAATGATCTCATGTAATTACTGGCTTACTATCTTTCCTCCTCTTTTTAGACTGTAAATTCTATGAGGACAGATACCACGCCAATCTTATTTACCTCCATGTATCTAATGCCTTGGATTAGTACACAGTAGGAATTCAGTAAAGTATATGAATGAATAATAAAACGTATATTATGAATGCTTCTTTTTGAAATCACCCTTGTTGAAAATATGTTTCTTGTTTATTGAAATATTTAGATTATAAAATATGCTAGGGAGAAATTATAATATGAAAAGAAAAATCTTTTAATAAGAATATTTTAAAATTTGCTATTTGTTTAACAGAAGTACAGTGGACAATCAATTTAAAGTGGTTTTTAAAACTAAACTTTTGATTATTTTGGATTAATCTTTTGAACTACATTTGACCATGTGACCTTGATTAGCTCAACTGACTTATGGCCCAACTAAATTAAAATAGTTTGAGGGCATAATATGGAAATACTCATATTTTTACAATAAGTATCAGTTTTAAGGGTTTTAATTGAAACATGATGTGGGCCTGTGTAGATAATAGCGTTTTTATTATTTATTTCAAATTGTAACTTGAGAATTTTAAGGATTGAAGAATATTTCCAAGTATAACAGAAAATGATGTGCTCTTGGGTTCAGAAATTATTAGTTAAGCAAAATAAGCCTGACTGATCAGAAACACAAGGACCAGAGTAAATGTATATAACTCCCCCAAACAATGTTAGTATATAGACCGTTCATTTAATTGTTGGATAACAGGTATGTACACATACGTTATGTAGAAGATAGGAAAAAAAGAAAAGAGCTCACTACTAACTACAGTGTGGGCCTTTGTAAGGTACGAAGTAGCCATAAGTCTGAACTTGATATATTATGAGCTTAATTTGATCACTTGTTTAGAAAGGCTATTAATACTTGGCTATACAGCAGTATACTTTGGAGAATACGACTCTCCTCGATGTTTCCTAATACCTTTTCAGCTCTATCTAATTGTAATCTCTCTGTTACTCTTTGCTTAGCTTTTGTCTCTTTGTGACTTTGGGATATATTTTCATCTTACATTTTTCTCTAGGCATCCACAAGGACAAAGATAAACCTCCCAGCTTCTCTGTTGTCCTTGAGACTTTGAGGCGTACCTTGACAGATTACCAGAACAAGCTGGAAGACGCGTCTAATGAGGTAACACTGGCACTGTTTGGCTCCACACATATAGCCTTCGGCCTGCAGCAGTGCATTCCCTTGCTTGCTACAAAGGTCAGAAAGATGGGGGATGTTGAATTGACAGCTTCACAGATACAAAAAATAATAAATTGTCCGTCACTGTTCTTTCTTTAAGTGTGGCCTAAAGTGGTGTCTCACTTACGTTTTCGTAACTCTGCAGTCACACTGTGATTTTCAAAGTTGTAAAGACTCTGTCGCTTTCCCGGCCTTCAAAATGTATCTATCTTGACTTAATAAAAAACTGCACGAGTCTTCTGTGTTCATATGTTTCTATTTAAGTGTTAATGTGCTTTTATGAAATTAGGGATAGGTAGTGGAAATTGAGGCTGGGTCAATTATTTTAGGTTAAGATTTCTAGAAATTGAGGAGGTCTTAATGAAAAAAAGAGAGAAGTTCTCATTTTCTAAAGAACGTAAATGTTGTTAGAAGTTTTCAAAAACAAGCATCTGTTTGATGTAGCCTGCTAGTTTTTAATTTGCTGATTAAAAAATCTCGTGCTTCTCTTTATCATCTCATTTGTATTGTTTAATGTGTGGGTTGATAATTTTCTTGGGTATTAAAATATTTTATGAGTTTATGCTTAAAAATTGAAGAGTTTGTTTAGTTGCATCTTGTCGAATTAGAGAGTATGAAATAATTACATTAAACACAATTAGTTAGCAGAACAACAAACAGACTGTTCAAACCAAAGACAAGCCACATAGCATGGAATTTGGTGTTTATCCTTTTGTTTGTTTCTTTCAAGCAATACAAGGCCATTATATCCTTATATTTCACATTTCAAAAGATTTTTTTTTTTGCTTTAGTTTACCAAGGTCAACGAAGGAGGAAAAGTGAGCCTTCTTAATGCCCTCTGTCATTGTTCAGAAGGCAAAAGCGAAAATGACCGCTGGAATAATTAAATTGCCATAAAGAACAAATATTGCCAAGTCGCTCCCAGTGAGACAAGGCAACCTGTATTGTTAGTACTTTCTGAAACTCTTCTGAGGCCCAGGTCTGGAAGCTGCAGGGTAACTAGGAACATATTACCCACAGCGAATTGTTATTTGGGAGGATGAATGTCACATGATCCTCAGCACAGTTGAAAAGTCGACTCAGCAGGCTTTGGCTTAGTAATGTGCTTTGTTGTGAACCAGTGCCAGAGACAGCAGTGGGGAGACCAAGGGGGTGGCTGAAAAGAAAGCAAAAAGAGCAGTCTGACAGAAAGAAGAATGAACTGTCAAAGAAAATAAATCACAAGCGGAGCAGGACCAACTGATGACCTGCCACAAGCCTTCCCAGTAGGACTGCCTGTGACCGACCCTGAAGTTGTCATATGGAGGGAGAGACCAGTGAATACCCTCATGATGTATAGAGAGAACAGTCTTCAGCTCTGTCCTTTTTCTCTTTCCATATAGATGCCACTGCTTTTGGCATGTTGGTCCAGGAGGATTTTAAGAATAAAGTTGTATTTGTTTACAGTAAGAATAAAATCCTTTATCCAGCCATCGAGTAAATGCACAGTAACATCACTGACATTTTAAGCTTGAATGCTTTCTTTTCTTTTTAGCCATGCGCACTTGTGACAGAAATGACATAGTTAACCAAAAGAAGGAATTTTTTTTAACTGTTAATCACTATTGGAACATTGGTATTTAAGTAATTGCATAAAAAACATTTAAAGATTAGCTTTTTTGAGTTACCCGTCCTTGAAAAATACAAAAAAAGTAACTTCCGTTTTCTTTCATCAGCTAAACAGCGTGAATGATGCTAAGGAAAAAGCATCGAATGAACTCAGTTCTACCCAACAGAAGATAGAATCTCACACTAAAAATATTAAGGTATTAGGACTTAGAATGACTTTTTCTTTTTGTATTAAGAGACCCAAATGACTATCGAGGGAATATTTTAAAGTAGAACTATCTGAAAATGTATCTTCCTATTTTTTATTAAGTACATTTGGATCCAGTTTTGAATTTTTATTGTTGATCAAAGAAACAAGAATGGTTTTTTCATTAAAAAAATAAAACTTGGTTGGAAATTATTTTGGTTAAAGGAAAAATGCATTTCCCAGATTTAATTATAATACCACAGACTGAAAAAAACGATTTAAGATTTAATGCCCAGCCTCAGATACATATTCAACATATTTTACATAAGCACATCAGTATTTGGAGTCAGTTTTCATCATTGTAGGGTGGAGCCATTGTTTTTAATGCATCAGGCCTAGTAACGGGCTGGGGCCGCACCTGGCTATGGTCCAGGACAACAGTTTATTTTATTCTCTGCACTGGTTTTATGTATTACATCTTTGCAGAATCATACTGAGGCAAGTGTGGGAGTCGGAATGTCTTTGTATTGCTTAATGTTGAGTTTGTCATGGACATACTTCAGTAGAGTTTGTTAATAAGGTTGAAGAAGAAATAATTCAGAATCTTATGTCCCACATACGAGATTTCTGTTAGAATTTGCATGTCATTGGGAAGTAAATGTTCTTATACGGAAGGTAAAAGATTTCATTTAAAAGTGTTATTTACGTGTTATTAAAATGCTTTGAGCTACCAAGTTATTATTATTTTTTTTAATGATGAATTGAAAGGAAAAGTCCTTTTCAAAGAGCTTTTTGGAATTAGCTACCTTGGGAATATTTTATGTTTACATGTTAAAACTTAGCAGTTTTTTCCTAACTTTTGAGCTACAATAGCATACTTTAGAAAATACATTCAATCAAATACCTTAAAATGCCTAAGTATGTTTGGCACTGTAGTCAGATGCTTGCCTTTACGATTCTTTTATGGTAAAGCTTAGGAAGTCTTCATTATGTATTTTACATTTGCACCCTCGGCCCCTTTACTGGCCGGCCTTCATATGGTCTCTTTATTTTGTATCTCTGACAGGACCTTCAGGATAAACTGGCTGATGTCAGTAAAGAGTTAAGTCATTTACGCACTAAATGTGCAGACAGAGAGGCTCTCGTAAGCACTTTGAAAGCGGAACTACAAAATGTGCTGCACTGTTGGGAGAAAGAAAAGGCTCGAGCGGCCCAATCGGAGAGTGAACTGCAGAAGCTTTCCCAGGCTTTCCAGAAGGATACTGAGGTATCACCTGAGACGGGATGCCTGGCAGGAAAGGCCTTCACTAATCTCGGTTTTAGAAATTTACATACATCACGTGGCTATTTTTACTTAATTCAAAAAAATTTAATTTAATTCAAAAAAATTGTTCTGAGCCAACCGTTTTGAAATAGTCATGCCAGTCGCAAAATCGGTCACTCTTTCACTATCAGGTCATCCTAATTTGGAGAGAAGTGATAGAGTTTAACCCCTCGGTCACTCGTGCCGCTTGTATCCCCAGCACTTACGCTCCTGATGGTCCTTTCAAAGTTTGCCTATTTGCCACTGACAAAACTATTTTTTATCTCAGTAGTTTAGCAGCTGAACATGGTGGGAATATGTTTCTCATGATCAGAAAGAACCAGACTTGGCTAGAGGTACTTCTGTTTGCAAAATGTGAACATGGACAAGCCACACAGCTTAGTCTCTCCACATCTTTCCTTATTTGCAAAACAGAAGTAATATCTGCTCTAATAGACAGTCTCCTTACTCTTTACAATTACAGGGTAGTAACCAAAATGTGGAAAAATAGAAGTCACCCCCAATATTAAACCTTTATTTGGATGCCCTCAAGAGTTGCCTATGCATTTTTATTTATTAATAAATTCTTAAAATATTATGGCAAAACTTTTATGTTCTGTGTGAGGCTGGGTGAATGGAATTGTTATCTTATATGTTCTTTCACCCATGGGATATAGAGCTAGTTTAGCTAGTGTGGAGCTGGTTTATCTGAGTCTTCCTGCATATTGAGTTCATTACTCCAACAAATATGGACATGAATGCCAAGAGAGTAAAAAGGAAACATTCTTTCCACTCTTCTTACAGTCTGGGATTTAAATTGTGTCCACATGAAGGGGCTGGAATTGTTCTACACATCAGATAATGATTAAAGTAAAGGAAACTAGAAGCCTGACTGTATTGTAAAGTCAGCATGTCTACAGCATTGTGGTTGGGTTCAACATGTGTGAATTGATTTTGGATCTTGAGATTCTCTTTTCACGCCAAATGGATGATTATCATGCATGGTTTGTCACAGCCCAAGCAAAAAGGACATAATGGCGACACAATGAATTATCCTTTAGGATGAACTTGATCACTTGGCAGAATGTGGAGGGTGAAGACCTTTAGTGCCTGAATATCACATTTGGTTAGTTGGATTTAATAAGGTTTTTAAGTATCTCAACCCAGTTGAAAATGCAAAAGACATCTTTAGCTGCTTAAAAAAGAAAAAGGCGTAACATATTTATGAAGATTCTTCTGATATCCTAACTCAAGTTAATGGCTGTAACTACATATTAAAATTTTTTGGCTTTAAATTGTTATATTGGGAAAAAGTAAGGTGTCATCTAGAGACAATTAAAGATACACATTTTGATATATATAGAAAAACTTTCCCCACAATTTATAAACACAAAACCTTTGCATATGCTAGATACAGTTATTCTTGCCTAGAAGGTTAGCATTTCTATTTTTCCCCCCTCAAATTTCCTTCTTTTAAAAGTTTTCTTTTCTTGCTGGTCTATTAAAAAAATCTTGAGGCAACTTATTATCTACATAAAATATCCTTTTGCAGCTTTACAATTGCCTTGTCTTGAGTTCCACTCTTTGGCAGTTTATAGATGAAACACCTTATAAAGAGAGCCATTTGGCACATTAGTAAATAAACTTTTTGTGTGTTCAAGATGGGATCGGCTTTTTACTGAATTCTACGGCATAGTGTTTCTAGGTCGTTAAACAATGGATGGTTTAGTTACTACAATGGCAATATAATTTTAAAGAACTTTTTATTGTACATTTCTAATTGGGCAGTTTTGGAAATATGTCTTGGGCAGCCATGTCCATTTCTTTTTGCCTGTTACTTTGTAATATTTAAACACCTGTAAATGCTCAATGTGCCAAATACTATATGAACTTACAGGGAAAACAGATGAGCCCCTCTTCCATATCTTTCATATCACTGTCTGCTTTGCCTAAGGGGCTTGGGATAGATTTCCTATAAGAGGTAAGCAAACTGGAATCTCTGGGGGAAGAAGAAAGCTGAGTAATTGTGTACATGTAAAGCACAGATATTGTATAACTTTGTCTTCAGTGGAACTGAGCAACAGTCTTCTCTCTATATTGGTTTTTTGACTTAAATAACATCTGTTTGGGCAGATGTAAATATGAAACTGTAGAATGACTCTACCGACATCTAGTTAAAAGGGCTTAGAAACAATTAGTCCAGACATGTCATGTATCTGAGAAAGGTGATGTCTGAACAGGCACTTAGGTGACATCCTCAGTAGTAACAGAACTGGGGTCAGAACCCTGGTCTTTTGGCTTCTAGACTTCAGATTTTTGGTTTTGAATACCAAGTTTAATCAATTCTAAGTTTGTATCTGCTGTGTAGTTTTGAATGTAAAAAAAATACCCAAAATGACAGTATTCTGAGACTTGAACATTTTAATTCCTTCTCAAGTTTTTGAAACAAATACTTCCCCGTGCATAGTGTGTGTTTTACTTCTTACAATGTGGATATACTGGAATTATTATTTTTTTTTTCTCACAGGAGAAGCTAACCTTTCTTCATACCTTGTATCAGCACTTGATAGCAGGCTGTGTGCTCATAAAACAACCAGAAGGCATGCTGGATAAATTCTCGTGGTCCGAGCTCTGTGCAGTCTTGCAGGAGAATGTTGATGCCCTGATCTCAGACCTCACCAGGGCTAATGAGAAGGTAACTGTCCTCAGGCACCAGATACCTCTATTAAATTCAGTGACATTTGTCCACATCACAGTATCATTAAGAGGGGCTGACATTCATCTTATTTCAAAAAGAATTTGGGTGTTAATAATTCAATACCATTAATTATGGCTTGTCTACAACTCAGTTTGATGCCATTGCTGTGGGCATGTAAATGTGACTGAAGTCTGTATGAAGTCTCTAAGCTCCACACTCTGTGCAGGACATGCTAATACTACTAGCCAGTATTAGCCACAGGGACCTAATTAAAAGAAAATAAATTAATCTTACTGATGAAGCAATTCAAAGAACTTAGTCATTTACATTAATAAACCAACTCTTTATGTTAGCATAAAATAGAAACAAGATACAGCTATTCAAAAACATGATCTTAAAATTTTTGCTCAGGAAATAATGAGGTGTTACTTTAAAAGCACTTAAAAATTTAAAATTATGTTTATGATATTTCTTGAATTATAATAAGATGTGTATTACAAAACCCTTTCCATGCTGTAGCATGTGAGAGGTATACACGGTAGGAGAAAACAGTAGACTCTTAGGATCATTTTACCATTCATGAGCCCAGAAATTCAGTCTTTCAAAAAATTTTTTAAAAAGCCCTATTTTGGTGATGGAAAATTAAGATGGCTTAGCAGACCAACATATTTCACCATTGAAGATATCAGTTCTTATCCTGGGTCTATTGAACTGCTCAGAACTATGTTATGTGGTCCGGTTTCCAGATCTTAGTTGAAATGGCTCTTGGTCTTATGGGACGTGAAGAGAAAAATGTACCTAAGTTGTTGTTGTGGTGGTGGTTTTTGTTGTTGTTTTTAACTCTAATCTGTTGAATTAATGAAACAGCATCTTGGCCTAATTTTAGACTGAGGGCATTTTGCCTTGGTTCAATTGGCAAATACAACCACGGGCACTGAGAAGTAGGATTGAGGAAATGAGGGAATACATTGTGAGAAGCCCAGATGCTGTTCATGATTGTGAATGTGTGTATAATGGGTTTGAAAATTACTGGCAATTAAAATGAGTACATGTTTGAACCCTCTGAGATGGTATTATGTTTTAACAGTTTTTCATAGTTTCGAACATCATTAATTGTCGTACATCTCAGATGATTTTCTTTCCAGCGTTTGGAACGTGAAATAAAAAAATGGTTGTACTGTTCTGTTTTATTATATGTAAAATGTTTGTAGATTTGTAAATCTCATTGAAATGCTGTTTCCCATTGAAGAGCTTTGGTTCTAGAAATAAGAATAGTCTTCTTAATTTTCTCAGTAAAGTTGATTCTAGAGTGAGTAACTTTATTAGAAAGAGAAAAATGGTTTGTCATCTCAGCGTATGTGCATATAAATGACACCATATTCTTCTAAAATATGATTATTTGCCCTACCGATTTCTGTTTCTTAATTTTTGGGTTTTCATTTTAACTTACAATTTTTATGTGAGCTTAAGGAATGAATCATAGGTGAAAATTTTGGATGGTTTTGGGGGAGATGTACAAAGAAATGTTTTGTGAGCCTATCTCATTCTCTGTTGCATTTCCCTGTTTAGATAAGTCATCTGGAATATATCTGTAAAAACAAGTCTGACACAATGAGGGAGCTTCAGCACACACAGGAAGACACTTTTAACAAAGTGGCAGAGCAGATCAAAGCCCAGGAGAGCTGCTGGCAGAAACAAAAGAAGGAACTGGAGTTGCAGTACTCCGAGCTCCTCTCTGAGGTGCAGAAGAGGGCACAGGTATGCTTCTCCTGCAGAGCTTTAAAAAACGGGCTGATCAAATATTTTACTATTTCAGGTGTTTTCTTTTAGTACCAATGCCAAATCCGTTTGGAACTTTTGAGAATGCCTAGAACTTATTCTGCACACATACATGTGATCATGCAAACACATACACATACTCACAAATGCATGTGTGTGTGCGTGTATATGTGTGTCTGCATGTGTATTAAGGATTGTCTTATAGTTAAGTTGGGAAGTAGGTTTCTGGTTAAAGCACCTTAGAATGCACTGATCAAGTAAATGATAACATTGCATTTCCTTTATTTATTTTTAAAATGAAAGGTTAAGAGATTTGGTCAAATGTCAGTTTTAGTCTAGATAATCCTTTTGTCTGGTTTATTACACTTGTGGGGGTTCCTATATGAACCATCATTTTAATTCATTTGGGGTTGAAATTTGTTATACTTCCTAATATTATATAAGAACTAGAGTTATAATTGTAGACCCTGTAGCAAAATCATTCACTGTTGGATGAATTATTTTTTTTTTTTTTATGTTGGATTCGACTGAGAACAGAAGTTTTGGGTAGTTAACATAGCTGTATTTTTCCCTATATAAATTATTCTCATCATAATTTATATTGTTAACTGTCATCCTTGCCCAATCAGGAATAACATACAAAGATAGTGTATACTTTTTTTTGGGGGGGGGTATTGACTTTGATAATAGTTCATGTGTTCCTAAGATAAGATGCTTAGGACTCTGATTCAGTGTTTACCCTCTTTATTTGGTCCATAATTATATCGTTTCATACTTCTATTGGCAAGTTTAATTAAAAAATATTATTTTTGTTTGTTAATAGTTTCAGGTTGCTTAAAATAAGCAACATGTGAACTTATGCCTTCTTCTATGAATTTGAATGAATTAATACACTCTCTAAAAGTAGCTATTTGTTGTGTTCAGTGTTGCAGGGTGACATGTGATATGATCTGCATTTCGAGGTGCCTGGGTAGCTCAGTCGGTTAAGCCTCCGACTCTTGATTTTGGCTCAGGTCATGATCTCAAGGTTGTGAGATGGAGCCCCACCTCCGGCTCCCTGCTGACAGGTGGAACCCAGTTGGGACTCTGTCTTTCCCCCTCTCTCTTCCCCTCCCTGGTCTCTCTCTCTCTCTCTCTCTCTCTAAATAAACTTAAAAAAAAAAACTTAAAATATTTCATTATTCCAGAAAGTTCTTTTATGCCCTCTTTCAGTTTCCACTCCATGGGCTACCATTGTTCCAATCCTATCATCATAGATTACTTTCACTTGCCCTTGAGTTTCCTCTCAATGGAATCATTCAATATGTAGTGTTTGGTGGTTGGCTTATTTCACTCAAAATAGTGTTTTGATAGTCATCCATGTTGTTGTGTATTCACAACATGTTGGTAATTCATTCTTTTTTATGGTGAGATAGTATTCCATTTTATAATTACACCACAATTTGATAGATTGTGAGTGGATGGATATTTGGGTTGTTTCCAGTTTTGGGCTGTCGTAAATAAAATTGCAGCAAGTATTATTGTATGAGTATTTTGTTGACGTAAGTTTTCCTTTCTCTTTAAGAAATGAAAGTTAAGAGTGAATTTGCTAGGTCATGGTGTAGGTGTATGTTTATAAAAAAAACTATCAACATTTTTTCCATTTTTCCAAAATGGCTGTATCATATTATATTTTCATGACCAATATATGAGAATTTCCATTGTTCTACATCCTCTGCAATATTTGGTATTGTCAGTCTTTTAAATTTTAGTCACTCTAGTTGTTTTAAAAAGGTGTTTCACTGTGGTTTTAATTAATGTTTTCTTGGTGATTAATGATATTCAGCACTTTTCATGTTCTTATTGGTCATTCCTATATCTTCTTTTGTGAAGTGTCTCTTCAAGTGTTTGCCCATTAAAAAATTGGGATTCTTTGTGTTTTTATTATTGATTTGTAAGAGTTCTTTAGATATTCTGGATATAAATCCCTTGTTGTACATATGTATCACAGATATTACTTTCCAGTATCTCACTTGTCTTTTCATGTTTTAATGTTTCTTTTGATGATCCCAAGTTTTAAGATTTTGATGAAATGCAACCTACAAATGTTTTTCTCTTTTGAGTATTTATTTTTATGTGGCAAGCAATGTTTCTATACCCCCAAGGTTGTTAAGATAATCTCCTAGTGTTTCTTCTGGAAGTTTTAAAGTTTTAGCATTTATGATTAGGTCTGTGATCCATCTCAAATTAATCTTTGTATGTAATATTAGGTAGAGGCTGAGGTTCATTTCTGCCCTGTATTTATTGTTCCCACACCATTGTTCACGACTTTGCTTTCCTCATTGACAAGCCTTGATCCGTTTGTGAAAAAAAACCTGACCATATAGAAGAACCACAGATTTGTTGTGTATCCCTATGGTTTTGCCTCTTCCAGAATGTCATGTAAGTGGTCCGTACAGTCTTGCCTTTTCCAGAATGTCATATAAGTGGAATCCTACAGTATGTAGCCTTTTTGGGTCTGACTTTTGTTTCACTTAGCAAAATATGTTTGGGAATTATTCATGTTGTTGCATGTATCAGTAGCAGTTCATTCCTTTTTACTACTGAGCTATATTCCATTGGATGGATACCATTGTTTGTTTATACTTGCTGATGGGCCTTCGGGTCATTGTTTTTGTTTTCTAGCAATTATGACCAAGGAAGTTTTAAATATGCATGGATAGGTTCTTGTGTGATCATAAATTTTCATTTCTCTTGGGTAAATACTTAGAGGAGTGTGATTTCTGGTTATATGGTAAGTACCTATTTATATGTTATATAAATGGTTCTATGGTGAGAAACTATGAAATTGTTTTCCCAAGTGGCTGTACCATTCTGAGCTCCCTCTAGCAATGTAAGGGAGTTCTAACTGCTCTGTATCCGTGCCAGCATGCTGTTTCATAATTTTTTTTGTCTTTTCTAGATATTCTAGTAGGCGTGTAGTGATTGTGGTTTTAATTTCTGTTTTCCCTAGTGAATACTAATGTTGAGCATTTTTTTCATATGCTTATTTGCCATCTGTGTGAATTATCTGTTCGCATGTTTTGCCCACTTTTTTAAAAAGTTTATTTATTTTGAGAGAGCAAGAAAGAGAGAGAGTGCGAGTGGAGGAGAGGCAGAGAGAGAGGGAGAGAGAGAATCCCAAGCAGACTCTGAGCTGTGAGCACAAAGCCTGATGCAGGGCTTGATCCCACGAACCTGTCCAATCAAGAGTTGAACACTTAAGTGACTGAGCCACCCAGGCGCCCCTGTGCCCCCTTTTTAACTGGGTTGCTTAGTTCCTTGTCACTGAATTTTGAGAGTTGTTTATGTATTCTGGATAGAAACCTTTTGTCAGATAAGTGATTTGCAAAAATTTTCTCCCATTCACATAAAAGTCCTTTTTGCAGAGCAGATGTTTAAAATTTTTATAAAGTCCACCTTATCAATGTTTTTCTTTTATGGATTATGACTTTAGTGTTGTATCTAAGAACTCTTGGCTTAGTGTAAGGTCATCAAGATTTCCTCCTGTTTTTTCTTCTATAGGTTTTGTAGTTTTAGGTTTTAGAAATAGGTCTATGATTCATTTTCAGTGAATTTTTATAAAGATGTGAGGTATGGGTTGATGTCCATTCTTTTCATGTGGATATTCAGTTAATCCAGGACTATTTGTTGAAAGATTATCCTTTCTCTATTGAATTGCCTTTGTACTCTGTCAAAATCCATTTCCTGTATTTGTGTAGATCTATTTCTGTACTTTCTCAACTGTTCCATTTATTTATGTGTGTGTTCATTTTTAATACTATACTGAGTTGATTTTTGTAGCTTTTTAGTAAGTCTTGAAATTAGGAAGTATGATTCTTCAAACTTTCATCATTTCCTATCAGTTTTTTTAATTGGATAAATTTAACATGTAACCTTGTATAAATTTAAGTGTATATTGTGTTACTTTGATACATTTATATATGTAATATAGTTGCCATTGTAATGATATTTATCACATTACATACTTGCAGTACATTATTATTATCATTGTTCGACAAACTGTACATTTAATCTCTATGGCTATTTTAGTACTCATTACAAGTTTATACACTTAAACAGCATCCATTTAACACCCCTACTCTCTACTCTTCCATTTCCTGGTAACCACCATTTTATTTTCTGTTTTTTTTTTAATTTTTTTTTTAGCATGTTTGGTCTTTTAAGATTCCATGTATAAGTGATACCCTATAGTACTTCTCTTTGTCTGGCTTATCCCATTTAGCATAATGTTTTCAAGGTCCATCTGTGATTTTGCAAATGATAGGATAGCCTCCTTTCTCATGGCTAAGTAATATTTTATTGTGCATATATATCACATCTTTTTTAATCCACTCATCCATTAATGGGCATTTGGTTGCTTCCCTATCGCTGCTATTGTCAATAGTGTTGCAATAAACATGGAGGTGTGTGTATCTCATCGAATTCCTGTTTTCATTTCCTTTGAGTATATTCCCAGAAATGGAGTTGCTGGAATGTATGGTAGGTATGTTTTCAAGTTTTTGAGTGACCTCCATATTGTTTTCCATAGTGGTTGGACTAATTTACATTCCCATGTTCTCGCCAGCACCTGCTGTCTCTTGTCTTCTTGATGATAGCCATTCCAGCGGGTATGAGGTGATATCTCAGTGCGGTTTTCATTTGCATTTCCCTGATGATTAGTGATGTTGAGCATCTGCTCATGTGCTTTTTAACTATTTTGATGTCCTCTTTGGAAAAATGTCTCTTTAGTTCTTCTGCCCATTTAAAAAACGAGAGTGTTTATTCATTATTAAGTTGTGTTAGTTCTCTGTATATTTTTGGATATTAACCCCGTATCTGATATGTGACTTACAAAAAATATTTCCCATGTTGAAGGCTGCCTTTTTATTTTGTTAGTTTCTTTTGCTGTGCAGAAGCTTTTGAGTTTGATGTAGTCCTGTTTGTTGATTTTTGCTTTTGTTGTTTGTGCTTTTGGTGTCAGGTACAAAGAATCATTGCTAAGTATCAATGAGCTTCTTTCCTATCTTCTAGGAGTTTCTTGGTATCAGGTGTTATATTTAAGTCTTTGATCCATTCTGAGTTAACTTTTGTAAGCGGTGTGAGTTAGAGGTCCAGGTTCATTATTTTGCATGTGTTCCCCTAAATTTCCCAGTACCGTTTGAAGAGAATATCTTTTACCCATTGGGTGTTCTTGGTTCTCTTGTCGAATATTAGTTGACTGTATATGCTGAGATTTAATTCTGGGCTCTCTGTTCTGGTCTGTGTCTATTTTTGTGCCAGTATCATACTGTTTTTATTACTATGGCTTGGTGATGATATGATCTTATATGTAGAAAACTTTAAATAACCAATCAAAAAACTTCTCGGATTAATCAATGATTTCAGTAAAGTAGCAGGTTAACAAAATCAACTTACAGAGATCATGAAACATTAGAAAAAGAAATAAAGAAAACTATCCCATTCACAAAATACTTAGGAATAAATTTTACCAAGAAAGTGAAAGATCTGTAGGGAGAAAACTCTTAAGACTTTGCTGAAAGAAATCAAAGACACAAACAAATGGAAAGACACCCTGTGTTCATCGATTGGAAGATTTCGTATTGTTAAAGTAGCTGTACCACTCAAAAGCCATCTACAGATTCAATGCATTCCCCATCAAAATACCAAAGTCATTCTTCACAGAAATAGAAAAAACAATCCTAAAGTTTGTATGCAAACACAAAAGACCCAATAGCCAAAGCAGTCCTGAGAAAAAAGAACAAAACCAGAGATATCACACTTCCTGATTTCAAGCTATCCTATCAGTGTTATGAACTCACTTCTTTTATTCTAAATGTGCAAGAAAGCATAGCAATTCATTTTTCTAACTAAGGGGATCAGTTATCACAAATGCTAGTTTTTTTTTTTTAATTTTTTTTCAATGTTTTTACTTATTTTTGGGACAGAGAGAGACAGAGCATGAACGGGGGAGGGGCAGAGAGAGAGGGAGACACAGAATCGGAAACAGGCTCCAGGCTCTGAGCCATCAGCCCAGAGCCCGACGCGGGGCTCGAACCCATGGACCGCGAGATCGTGACCTGGCTGAAGTCGGACGCTTAACCGACTGCGCCACCCAGGCGCCCCACAAATGCTAGTTTTTAAAGAGAAGCTCTTGGGGTGTCTGGATGGCTTAGTCGGTAGAGCATGTGAGGCTTGATCTCAGGGTTGTGAGTTTGAGCCCCATGTTGGGTATAGAGATAACTTAAAAATAAAATCTTTAAAAAAGAAAAGAAAAGCTCTCACTGAAGACTTTTTTCTGAAGGATGTGTAACACCGTAGGCTTTGATCCATGAGTAGGCAAATTGAAAGTATCATTTTCATTTTCTTAAAAGTACATTAATAATATAAATTGTCATATTGTTTATATTATTTATACATATGTTTACATTTTTACAAATTGTAATTGAATACACAGCAGCGATTCCTTTGGGTTTTGTATTGGGTAAACTGCTATTATAATGCATATTACAGGCTATACATTTTATTTTAGGAAATTTTGTTATGACTATTTCTGCATTTCTGCTTTTTTCCCCTCAAAGCTGCAATGCAAATTACGCTATTTTCATTTTACATTACTTAATGTATTTTCAAAAATTATGTTGATAAGAACATAAAGAAGGAAAACCCA
This sequence comes from Herpailurus yagouaroundi, assembly GCF_014898765.1. Lineage (NCBI taxonomy): Eukaryota > Metazoa > Chordata > Mammalia > Carnivora > Felidae > Herpailurus > Herpailurus yagouaroundi. The sequence continues at coordinate 4,234,019 of NW_024412401.1, forward strand.
CAGTTGTGCAGGATTGTAGGTTCTAGAGGATGTTTGGTGTTAGATGAACCTGGCCATTACAAGGGGCCATCTGCTGGAAAACACATGACTTATCTATAGCACCCTGTGTTTGATGTTTAGTTCTTGTAAAGAAATGGTTAGTAAAAGACAGGTGGTTCAGTAAAAACCAGTTTTTGGACTCGAATTGCTTTCATCTGAAAAGAACACAGTAGAGTTATTTGCAAGAGTTTTGACTGTGTAAGCTTTAAAACAGTACAAATGCTATTAGATAAAGGATACTTGTAGGACAGGAGCCTTGGTTCTAGTATCTCAGAATGTTTTTAGCGTTCGGTGAAATGTGCTAGCCACATGGTTGGGAACTCTCAAATTTAAATACTCTGGAGCCGTCACGTAAATACATCTCAAGCATGTGTGCCTACTGAAGCCTCTGAGCCAAGTGCCACACTATATGCCCTTACTGAGTTTGCTTTTGTAATCTTAGTATTTCTGTTCTTAAAGCTTTTCTTTCTGAAAAAGCTGGAGTTACTGGCATAGCAGCGTCCTTAGTAAAAGTAAAGGTTTTTTCCCCTATCAGTTAAGTATGGTTAGCCTTGATGTAATATTTATTGTAAACACTTTAGGTTTGTTTGACATTTTAGTAAAATCCTCTTATATCACAAAATTAAAGAGTACCTTTGGCAGGAAATCTGGGTTAGTGTTATTAGATGTTGAAACTTTTTTTCTTTTTAATTGAATTCCAAAAATAGTCAGAGCTCAGCTTGTTTATATTATTGGAGGTGATAGGTTATACATGCCTGCCTGGAATGGCTCACAGGGAATTAGTTCGACCCTGTCCTGGACACAGGAGGCACTGATGGACTGAGTTGGCGTGAAGGGGGCACCTCTAATGAAATATTTCCAATAATTTCATTAACACAAAAATATCTGCTTCTCAAATAATTGCTTTAGAAATTGTTTTTCTTCTTTTTTAAAAAAAATTGTGGTTTTACGTTTATTTATTTTTGAGAGACAGAGAGAGACAGAGCCCAAGTGGGGGAGGGGCACAGAGAGAAGGAGACACAGAGTCTGAAGCAGGCTCCAGGCTCTGAGCTGACGGCTCAGAGCCCGATGCCGGGCTCAAACTCACAAACCGTGAGATCATGACCCGAGCCAAAGTCGGACGCTCAACCAACTGAGCCTCCCAGGCGTCCCTAGAAATTGTTTTTCTTTAAAGGCTATGAATTGAATTTGCCTAATGCTCAATAGATTTTTCAACATTTTTCCTAACTTTGCATGCCTCCTCTGACTCGAGCCTTACCACAACCATGCGAGATAGGTCATTTAAGAATCATTTCTAGTTTGCACATGGAGAAACTAAGGTTCAGAGAACTGATGCCACTTACGTGTTTAGCGAGAAAGTTCTAGAGCTGGGATTAGAATGGAGGTAACGGATGTAAACTATTCAGCCTCTTGCTTGACATTCAGAAATTGCAAAGTGAATGTTATGTGCTATTTTTTTTTTAATTTTCAGTCTTTTTAAAAATGTTTATTTATTTTTTTGGTGGGGGAGGGGCAGAGAGAGAGGGAGACAGAGGATCTATCTGAAGTGAGCTCTGTGCTGACAGCAGAGAGCCTGACATGGGGCCCGAATTCATGAATGATGACATCATGACCTGAGTTGAAGTCAGATGCTCAGCCAACTGAGCCACCCAGATGCCCCTGTCCTGTTTTAATATATTGTCACCATCCTTATCTTCCTGTCTTTTTTGTGTTATGCTACGGTACTGTTTCTTTTAGAAATATATGCTGTTTTGTATGTCAAGTAATACCTGAAAATGGGTCCAGTGGCAGATCAATTTCATATTTCTTGAACTTGCATTTCCAAGTGAGTCTTGATTAATTAATGATCAAACATGATAATTATGGTGACACCCTGTCAGCTGTCCACAGATGCTAGTTCCCTTATGTCTTATTTCTCTCAGAGTTCCTTTTGTCTGAGAGACTGAGTTTTTCTTACATTATATTGCAAAATTGCTGTTATAGGTAAGAGTATCAAGACAACTTTTACATAATGTATTTAATATTAACAAAAATATATCTTACGTGGTATATACCACATACAGAGGGCACTGTGTTTAATACTGTGGTACTAACAAAGAGATATAACACTTAGTTCTTTCTTCAAAAACTGTCAAATATAATTGGGAAGTCATCATATGAACACATGAGAAATTCAAGAATATAAGGTTGATCACAGCAACTGTGTTTAATTAATTCCCAAGAGAATGCTATAAACTTAGAAGAGGAGGTGTCACAGTTTGAACTATTTAAAGAGAAGACTGGAGCCAACCTGGACACCGTGGCCGGGGTCTGAAAACCCGGAAGGAAGATCTGAGGCAGATCAGAACTGAGAGGTAGTGCTGACTTACCAACAGTCTGAGGCAGTATCTTTTAACAATTGACAAATGAAGCATCTTGCCCATGTTGACACATTCATTCCCAGTCTAATGATAAGGAGAACTTTGTTCTTTTGAAGGTTTGGCTTATCCAAAGGGCATTTTGTAGTTTGTACTGCTTTAGATACAAGAGTAAACACAGGCACATAGCACTTTGGCACATAATATTTTTGCCAGGCTACACTTAGAAATGAAGATCATGTTTTTGAGTAAAGTAAATAATCATTATGGGATTTGAGTATATTTATATTATATGTTATATATAATGTATATAATATATTATATGTATATAATATTATATATTATATATATAATATATATATAAAATATATAATATAAATAAAGTCCAGACAGTAGAATTTCTAGGTCATATGGTAAACTGAGCTATTTGCAAAAGCTGATGCATCATTTTAACATCTCCACCAGTAACGTATGAGGCTTCCATTTTCTTCACTAAATGTGCATTATTTTTAACAGAGAAGCATTTACATCATAGGATAAGCAGGTGAATTTATTCATTTTGCAATATTACCATTTCATAAAAAGACAAGGTATGCAGTCTATAAAAATAAGAGAGTTTTAATGAAGTCCTTTGATGTCTATGTGTCATCGAATGCCCAGTGTGCATTTTGTCTTTTGCCAATAATAAAGTCCTTTGATGTCTATGTGTCATCAAATGTCCAGTGTGCATTTTGTCTTTTGCCAACATAAAGAATAAGAACGCAGGAAGCAAAAGTGATAAAAAAAGAATTTTATTCCCTAGGGAAGTATCTAATTTCTGGTCCAAAGTCTCAAAGTTCATGGAACCCCGTAAGGCGTCCCACAGAGCCTGTGTGCTTCAGGAAGTAGGTGCGTGATTAGGCAAAAGAGGTATCTTTCCCCCCCCATTTTGGATGCACTTTGAATTTATCAGAGAGTAGAGGAAAACTAGTGAAACTATATCGTATTTTTGATATGCCAAAGAAATCTATGTAAAAGATATCCATACTATATTTGCAAGTTTTTTTTAATTCTTCAAGATAAGAGTGTTGTTTTGGAGGAATTTGCAAATATTATTTTTGAAACTAAACACACTAAGGAGCAGCTTATTTCAGTCCTAGGAATGCTTTTGTCCCATTTGAAGGCGATATTCCTAATGTTTGCTTTAAAAATATTGGCCTTCAATCTCCTTGGGTAAAGAACATAAGATTTTTTTTAAGGGAAAAATTGCTCTTACGGCTGTTTCCATTGTTATCATCAAACAAGCTTTGTTCTTCAAGAATAATTCACAGTAAATAATGCAGCACCTTTGAAGATCCCTGTGGAATATCAGAATTAATTTTAAAGCAGAATTCTGACGTGTTGATAAGTTCCAAATTATATTTAGAAATGATATCTTTTTTTTGGATTATATTTTTCTTCTCCTTACATTTATAAAGCTTTTTATTCATTGGGTATTTAGTCAGTGCCTATTATGGGCAAAAAAAAAAAACAAAAACAAAAACTGTGGTAAACACCAAGGAACATCTTATAAAGGATTATTTAATTTGTTCAATATTTAGTAAATTCCTACAGGGTATAGAGCACTGTAAATAGAATATTTACTGCAGTAAATACTTCCTGGCCTCCAGGAACTAGCATTCTATTGCATTTGAGGGAGAACAGATATGCATACATGAAATAAGTAAGTAGCAGTGTCAGAATTAAATGTGTGAGTCATATAATTAAGTTCAGAGAAGGTCAAGGTCAGCATGAGTGAGAATTATAGGAAAAGGTGTCATGGAATAGATAGACCCTGAAATGGGCTCTGATGATTGCTAGGATTTGAATAGTGTTAGGGGAGTTGGAAAGGAAAAGACCTGGGAATGCTAGACAGCATTGGTTAAATTGTGAAGAGTGGTGAGGTTCGTGTCCAGATAGTAAAGAAGCAGACCATTCTCCCTTTATCATCAGGGTGAGGATTGTGGGAGAAGGTGAAGCCTTTACAGCAGAAGGCATGTGGGAGTGTTGTGACTTGAGGAGGGAACCTTGGTTCAGTAAGGACAAAGATGTTAAACAATAGGATCGGATGGACGTAATCTGACAGCGGCATGGAAGGGGGCATGAATGGCTGGTGGTGAATAGCTGGAAGTAGGATGCGTAGCAGTAGATACAGATCAGGGCGTATTTTATAGGTAAACCCAATGGTGCTTGCTGATGGCTTTGACTTGGGACGGTAGAGGATAAGGTGAAAGGAGGAACTAAAACTGACTGCAAAGTTTTTGACTTGAACAATTTGGTGGATGTTGGTGCCATGTATTGACATAAAGAGGACTATCATGAACACGTTTAGGAGGCAAGTCAATAGTACTGGACCTGATACTTTAGCTTGAGATGGCTGTGAGGTAGCTAAGTGGAGATGCTTACCGGGAAGTCAGATCTGTGGTTCTAGATTTGAGTGGAGACAGCAGGGATGCAGAAATGTAATTGTTAAGAAATGAACAAAACTTGCATTAAGTATTAATGTTATTGAGGATTTTGTGTGGCTAACTTAATATTTGTCGATAAGAGCTCTAAAACTTTAAATGTTTAACTTCATTATTTTTAAATCTTTAATTCACCCTGCTAATAAATTCTAGTTATCTAGTTGAATATTGGTCTGGTTGATTTTTTTAAAAAATAACAATCGATACTAGGTGTCTTGATTATAATTACTTAAACCAAGAATGGCTGGGGACAGCAGATGGTTATTAGACAATTAAATAGTCTTTTGAGTTTGTTTATTTTTATTTATAAGCAGACTTCACACATATTCTTAGTCTTATTTTTACTGTTTCACCAATCTGTGAATGGCATCTGAGTCTCTGAGAAATCATGAAGCGTGGTAGTAATTAATATTAATCACTTAATTAAGCACTTCTAAATATATAATCGCTACAAATGATCAAAATTTGGGGGCCATAGAATGACACGAGGATTTGAAAGACACGAGAATTTAAAAGATTGCTTTAGTACTTTGCCACTACTTCTAGCAGGCAGCCTAAAACGAAAACTGGCTGTGTAAGTCTGGAATCCCAATTCTGTTTTTAAGACATTCCAGCTTGTTCCTGGCTTTCTGTCTGTCGAGAGAAGTGGGGTGTTTTGGGTAATGGAGTTCAGGTTTTTATCCATTTCTCTCCACATTTTGGTTACTCTGTCATCCTCATTCCAGGACTACCTGTTCTGGCTGCCTTTCTAAAACGCTGTTAGCTTCAATCTGATGCTCTGAAGTAGGCTAGCTGTCTTCGGTAGATCTGTCATGTGCTACAGCTAACTCTTTTCCAGAACAGGCTTGCTTTACTTTCAGCTGTCTTCCCTTTTTTTTTTTTTCTTAAATTTTAAAATTTTTATTTAATTTACTTTAAAAATTTTAATTCTGGTATGGTAAATATACTTTCAGCTCTCTGTCAACAACCCATTCGATTTTGCCCAATGACTTCACATGCTATTTTGAAACATTTAAAATATCATTAGCAAATGTATCTATTCACCATTTGTTTTTGTTCACAGAAGAGTACTTTTTGTTGAAAATATACTTCTGCCTCAGACTTTGAGATCTGTGACTATGTTCCACCTGGAACCTGATTAGGTTAATGTTTATTTCTACTACCTAGCTGTAACCGGTGTGGCTCTTTTATCTTGGATTGTCTATAATTTTCCTGTTTTCCCCTGTAATTGAACTGGTGGAATTGATTTTGGAGAAAATATGGAATTAGCCTTTGTAAATTCTGTTTGCTCCTCTTGTTCCATCTCCGCTTCCGGCAACTTTACTGCTACCCATGGCGGTCTTTATTAATATTTCTGATTCTCCCATCCATTAGCTAAAGCAGGGCGACTTCCAGGATTTTATGGCTTCTCATGGCTTTCCAGATAATTTAAATTCCTTAGCTTTATCATCTTTTATCCACCTACTTGTCAGTTTTCCATCATTGTCCTCTTTTCTTCAGGCGTTCTGAATTATTTGTACTTCCTTAGAATACATTATCCTGTTTTCTGGCTCTCACTCTTCCACATACTGGTCTTTCTGCTTTCTTTAGCTACAGTGCAGGTCAGCTTTCCCTTTTCTTAAAGGTTGCCTTCTTAAAGGGGTGTCTCACGTCTGCTTCCAAACAGTCCACCTGGCTAGTGCTTCTCAGAGTTTCTTGCTTCTTTCAGCTACTCCCAGTGGGACACCATTTCCTTTACAAGTGTCTTTGCATGGAGCTCTGGGACACAGTCCCGGTGATGAAATACTGCTACCACTGCTTGGCCATGGGTGGAGATGTGGTTGGGGCAAGCCACAATTCCTTTATTTCCCTATTCCTTTCTTTTTCTTTTTCACAGTAGTACCACAGATATGGCTGGTTCAGACTTTAGAGAAGAGTCAGAGTAAATAAAGACAATTATAGTATAGAAACATTTTTTTAAGGTTATTTATTTTGAGAGAGAGAGAGAGAGAGAGAGAGAGAGAGAGAGAGCACGCATGGGAGGGGCAGAGAGAGGAGGAGAGAGAGAGAATCCCAAGCAGGCTCTGTACTGCCAGCACAGAGCCCAACGCAGGGCTCAATCTCATGAGCCATGAGATCATGACTGGAGTGGAAATCAAGAGTCGAACCCTTAACTGACTGAACCACCCAGGAGCCCCTATAGTATAGAAACATTTAAAACCATGTCTAAAATACAGTGTTTCCCCTGCCCAAAGGAAGGCATCCAAGAAGTTGAATCCTTCAGAGAGTGGCTTCTTGTGTACTTCTTTAATTCATTTGTGCTCAGGACTGTACCTCTGAGGGCCTTCTTCTACTCACCGTGCACTTATTGGGAATCTCATCCACTAGCCTTGGGGTTGGATTTAGTACAAGAGTTACTTTCCTTAGCAGTATATTTCCACAAGTTTGAATTCTTTTGGCTACCGCCTATCAACATTGTCCATGGTAGGCTTTGACAACAAATCTTGTGGAGTCATCAAGGGTTTGTGTGATTTTCTCCAACTCGGATTAAATTATTTTAGGGTAGCTATGGAGCCACACTTTAGCACTATTTTTTTTTTTAATTCTTTCTATTACCTACCTCACCACCACTTGTCCTTTGTCATTATCCCTCCAAAAGCCTGTCAATATCATTTTGTGCAAACTCCCTTTTGGGTACCTCTGGCAGTCTGGCATAGTTTGATAGTAGCATTACACCACAGTAATTGATTTGCTTGTCTGTTTTCCTAGCACATGGAATTTAGTGACTAGTCAATAAATGTTTATTGAATGATAAATGAATCAGTAAAGGAAATTGGGATCTGTTATCTTCTGAATACTCTACCTCAGCAGTTCCTTAATGATGAGGCATAAGATTTCATAGAGAACTATTTTATTTTCTAGCAATTAAAATATGTTGTCCATAGTTAAAATTTCTTGGTGTTTCAAATTGTTTTGGATTGCAAATTCCTTGATGAGGCAAAAAGGATCAGAGAGATGCTGAGGCCCAGCTCACAGTTAGTTATCTCCTCCCACCACTGGGGCTGTGCTTTGTTCAGTCTGCTGTCTCAGGAAGGTAAGAAAGAGCTGAAATGAGAGATTTTAACCCGAGAATCAGTCCCCCCTCACCCAGTAAATGGCAGACAGTCCAGTGCTATTTGTTATATTGTTGATTTAACCCTTTGCTTATTCTGGCAAAAAGTAAAGTCTTTTCACGTATAGGAAAACCTCTGCTGCTGATGTAATTTGTTTAAAAAGCAGGAAAGAAAAGTGAGGAATGGAAGAGGAGAAATTCTTTTTTCTAAATATGTGTATGTCTGCATAGGTGTATGGGAAATTCATGAAATACTTTTAGAGTTATGTGTTCTATGTTATGTAAAGTTTCTGTGCAAGAGGATTTAAAAATCAACATGCACATTTAGGGGCGCCTGGGTGGCTCAGCCGGTTAAGTGTTCGACTTCAGCTCAGGTCATGATCGCACAATTCGTGGGTTTGAGCCCCTCATTGGGCTCTGTGCTGACAGCTCAGAGTCTGGAGCCTGCTTTGTGTTTTGAAGCCCGCTTTTCTGTGTCTCCCCCTCTCTCTGCCCCTCCCCCGCTCATGCTCTGCCTCTCTCTCAAAAATAAGTAAATGTTAAAAAAAATGTTTAGATCAACATGCACATTTAGATCTAACCTGTTGCTCCATCATACATATTTTTTGGATATTTAGAACATGGGTCTTTTGAGGAAGAATTGGTTGTCAGCAAAAGTTTGTTTTCTTTCTACAAAGAGGAAGTAATAAAATGCCTAGTTGTTTAAAATATTTTATTTGACTTCTCTTACAGAAATTTCAAGAAATTGCTGAAAAAAATATGGAAAAGTTGAACCGTATTGAGAAGTCACACGAACAGATGGTTCTCGAAAATTCACGCTTCAAAACTGTGTTATCACAGACTCAAAGGGAACAAGCATCCTTGCTGGCAGCCTGTGCATTGATGGCCGGTGCCTTATATCCTCTCTATAGCCGGTCATGTGCCTTATCGACACAGAGAGATTTTCTCCAGGAGCAGTTCAACACCTTTGAGTTGTTCAAACTGGAAGTCAGAACTCTAGCCCAGGCTTTGTCAACCGTAGAGGAAAAGAAGCAAGAGGAAGCTAAGATGAAGAAAAGGCCATTCAAAGGACTGATGATACGTGTATTCCGGAAAGGTGTAATTGCAATTTTGGCAGCAAATAGGCTCAAGATTTTGGGCCAATCATGTGCCTCTCTTTTTACCTGGATGGAGAGCTTCAAAGAAGGCATAGGCATGTTGGTGTGTACAGGAGAGCCCAAAGACAAGCATAAATTTCCAAGTAAGATAATTTAAGCTTTTTAAAATCTAAGTTGAGTGTAAGGACATACAATGTGACCAGGCTTAGCCACTGTGTAAAAACTTGAAAAATCATTTAATATGTCAACTCATGTAACATAGTCTCTCATGTGTTGTAGATATGTGTGTGGGTATGGAGAAATGTATATTTATGTATAAATTAGGTTTTGATTTTTTGTTATAAACATTAAAATTTAAAGAAAGTGGCAAATATAATTTCAACTTTGCCTAGCTTTCTGTGTGTGTGTATATATATATATATAGTCAGCTTTATTATATTTGAATGCTCTTTTCACCGTAAAGTGGAGAGTTTATATAGTGATTTTTCAATTAAGTCGATCCAGAGACTCTCCCCTATTTAAAATTAATTAGCAGTATAATTTATTTTTACTTTCTATGAGTCAGTATAAAATGATCAGAGTTAAAAATCTATTGAGGAATTGAATGGAAATGAGACAGATGTAAATTTTCCAGTTAACTTTTTTTTTTTAAAAGTTTCACTATTCTGAGGAAATAGTGATTTCAATTTTTGACTTTAAAAATCAAACTATTAAGGGGGCACCTGGGTGGCTCAGTCAGTTAAGCTTCCGACTTCGGCTCAGGCCATGATCTTGCAGTTTGTGAGTTGGGGCCCCGTGTCCAGTTCTGTGCTGACAGCTCAGAGCCTGGAACCTGCTTCAGATTTTGTGTCTGCCCCCCTCTCTGCCCCTCCCTCACTCATGCTCTCTCTCTCTTTCTCTCTCAAAAATAAATAAACATTAAAAAAAGTTTTTTAAATAAAAAAATCAAGCTGTTAAGTAATATAAGTAGAACTAAAGAAAAAATGCTTCTCTTTTTTTTTTGACATCACTTAATTTATATATATAAATAAATTGTCAGTCAAATCTAACATTTCTTGTAGACTTTTCCACACTAGACAAAGTTCTGCCTACAAGTTTTGGTCTATCTCCTAAATAGCCAAACATTGCTATGAATTTTAAACATGGGTTTTATTTATTTATTTATTTTTAAAAATTTTTTTTTCAACGTTTATTTATTTTTGGGACAGAGAGAGACAGAGCATGAACGGGGGAGGGGCAGAGAGAGAGGGAGACACAGAATCGGAAACAGGCTCCAGGCTCTGAGCCATCAGCCCAGAGCCTGATGCGGGGCTCGAACTCACGGACCGCGAGATCGTGACCTGGCTGAAGTCAGACGCTTAACCGACTGCGCCACCCAGGCGCCCCAAACATGGGTTTTAAAAGTTTGTAACATCTCATAACGGATCTTCTTTTCTTGCAGGGCACCAAAAGGAGCAGTTACGTTGTTTGCAAGCACTTAGTTGGCTTACCAGTTCTGACCTTCTGGCTGCAATCATCACTTCTATGGCCGAGTTACAGGAAGTCATTAGTAAAACAGGTACGATTCCCTCTTTTAGGTCCTTGCAAATGTCTAGAAATGCTTTACAGTTCGAATTCTAATAAACCATCGAGGAAGAAAATACATTTGTTTTCATCTTTCTCCATTCAGGTACAGAGAGATTATTAAATCTCTATTTAATGATGGAGAGAATTAATGTAAATTTTGGTGGGTAATTTTGTCTTAATTTATGGGGAAATTAAATGACATTTCTTGGTGAATGTATCCACCTTATTTTTTCCTTTTAGGGTCTGACATTCCAAAGGAAATCTCATCATTAACTTTTTTTTTTTTTTAATGAATACTGGGAATGTTCTTGCAAATGTTTTAGTCTTCCTTCATTTCTATTTCTAGCTATACATTTTAGAAGTTTGAGGAATAACTGGACCAGTAGAAAACTTTTCTCATTGGTGATATGTTTTTATTTTTCCTAATTAATTTTCAATAGAGTTAATTTGAGTAGTCTGTTTCTACCAGGTGTGGAACCACCTATAATAAGTGATTTCCAAAGGTCTAAAAATCAGTTTACTGGGGCATCTGGGTGGCTCAGTCAGTTAAGTGTCTGAATTTGGCTCAGGTCATGATCTTGCTGTTCTGGAGTTCGAGCCCTGCATCAGGCTCTGTGCTGACAGCTCAGAGCTTGGAGACTGTTTCAGATTCTGTGTCTTCCTCTCTCTCTCTCTGCTGCTCCCCTGCTCATATTCTGTTTCTCTCTCTCTCAAAAATAAGTAAACATTATAAATAAATAAATAAATAAATAAATAATTCAGTTTATTTTTTAATGACTCAGATTGCAGGATATGTTTGTATGAAAAGTTCAATGGAAACTAATTTCATACACCTACCTACTGGTTAAGCTATGTCATTGGACTAATTATGGCCATTTCAGACACATTAATAGTAAAAATAATATAATGGATTTGATAATACTTGCCTGCCTTGTGGAATGTTGTAAGCATTAATGAAGTAATAATTTGGGATGTAGTTTAATTCTTTAGACAACTCTGCTATATACATATAGATCATTTATTGTGATTTCTGATAACTAAATCTATGTTCTTATAGTGGGAAACTTATGATGCAAAGATTAATTTTAGGTTGTGGCCTGTTGATGTTGGTAAGCAATATTCATCTCTAATATTTTGGCAAAACGTCAATGTACTGGGTTTGAAGTCTGAAATAAAAGTCTAAATAAAATGTATTTTAAGAATGTTGGCATTGTAACTTAAGAGGAAAATTAACATTCTTGAGAGAACTTAATAAAAGTTATTGGAGTTAGTTTGAAAAACAGATTATTTGTGTTCATCATATTCTTGTAGGTGTGTGAACACTTAACATAGATTGGTTTCTTAAGCTACAATCCTGTGTATATTACTTTATTTATTTATTTTTTCTTTTCACTGTGCTATATATCTTCAGGAGATGAAAGAAACATATATGACTTGGATCTGGACATCTAGAAAATATACATAATGATTATAGAACAAGATTGGCAATTCGTGAATAACTTTAGGCAGAAAGTAATCAAGATTGAATGAGGAAATACTGGCTTTAAATGTAAGAATCCAAGATAGGTACAGCGTAGTGGGGGCTTACTAGTATTGGGAAGGCTTCAGGGAGCCTTAACAGAAGGCCTTCGCTGGGCCTAGAAGGATAGATAAGTTACATAGGAGGGACAGCATCCAGATGGAGGGCAGAGCCTGAGCAGAAATGCAGAGGTGGGAGTAGGCACAGAATGGGAAGAGGGACATTGAGGAGATGGAATGGAAATCCATGCCTAGCATATCTGGCTTATACATGGTGATTACTAAAATGTATTTGCTGTTCTAACTATATTGGAGAATCGTGGGAGAAAAGGTGGAACATTGGCATGCGATCAGATTATAGAGACTTTATAAAACTAGACAGTGATCTCCCTGAGCACATTTTCCAAAAGTGGACCCTTGTAATATCTTAAAGTTAAGATATTGACACAATGATTATTTGAGACCCTAATAAAAATATGTGTAGGTAAGACTTATCAAGGAGAAGGTAGGCCAAGAATGGTGTGTCTTTAAATGCTTGCCTCCCTCCAGGGACAGAGCTGCCTTGTTAGAATTTGGTTGTACCTCTAATGGTTTGAGAAAAGAGCAAGTTCAGGGAAACTCATCTTTAGGGAAGCCTTTAAATGTTGTTGGCTAAAGAACTCTAAGTAATTAGGGAAGAGTTAAGTGATAGTTGCTTAGAGGGGGAGAATAATTGATGTATTGAAATCCTGAAGAGTATAGGGAAGGATATGGTTGGATAGGTAAACAATTGAGTTGTTATTGGACTAGTACAAAAATGATCAGTGTGTTCCTTTTGCAGAGGCGACTTGACAAGCTGGGCTCATAGAGTAATTCATTCAAAATATGATGACCAGTTAACGCATTACCTTTTCCAGGTAATGTGTTTTCATTTTCATGGGTATCCTAGTAGTAGAAATTTCCTGATACTTTAGCAGAAAGGATGGGAAAATATTTTCAGACACTTAAAGTACATGAGAGGTTATTAACAGATAATAGTGAGGGTAATAAATGTAAAGCTGTAACAGCTTACATAGTCATGTTGAGTTTATAATTGAAGTGTACGAATAACCTAAATATATGATAAGCATTAGCATATAGCAGAAAGAGCATTAGCTTTGTACCAGGCGGATTTGATTTTGTTTGCAGCTCTGCTAGTTATTAGTTGTGTGAAATTGGGCAAGTTACTTTGTTACTAGACCTCAGACTCTTTACCTAGAAATGGAGATAGTACTATCTTCCTGGTTTTTATGAGGATTTAATGAGATAACCCTTGTTGAACATTTTGTAACAGTACCTAGCATATAGTGGGCGCTAAAAAAACCTGTTTCCTTACAACCCATCTCATCATGAAAGTAGTGTATCACATTCCTGAATGTAGTACACACGTCTGCCTGTATGCATTTTTAGACAACTAATTATTTTCTATTGCTATGTGTTATTCCGATCTGTTTTATTCCTCTCTGCCTTTCTGCCTTTCTGTCTGCCCACCCTTCATTTCTTCTTCTTACCCTCCCTTCTTCCTTCCTACCACCTGCTCATCCATCTACTAACAGGCTCACAAATGATATAAATGTTACCATAAGCTACATACTGTTTTATATTTGCATTTAAAAAAATTATTTTGAGAGGTGCCTGGGTGACTCAGTCGGTTACCTGTCAGACTCTTGATTTCTGCTCAGGTCATGACCTCACGGTTTGCGAGTTCGAGCCCCACAGTGGGCTCTGCACTGACAATGTGGAGCCTGCTTGGGATTCTCTCTCCCTCCGTCTCTGCCCCTCCCGCTCTCTCTCTCTCTCTCTCTCTGTCTCTCAAAATAAATAAATGAACTTAAAAAATGATTTTGAAATAGTTTTAATCTTACAGAATAGTTGCAAATACACAATAGAGACTCTTTTTGCTGAATGATTTGAGAGCAAGTAGCTGACACGATGCCCATTACTTTCTCATATTTTAGCATGTATTTCAGGCAAGACATTCCTCCTCATAACCAGAGGGCTGTGATCAACGTCAGGAAACCGTTCAGACCCCCTTTGACTTACCCTAGTTGTCCCAACCATGTCTTTTACAGCAAAAGGATCTGGTTTAGAATTATGTGTTGCATTAAGTGATGTTTCTTTAATCTCCCTCAGCGTGGAAAAGTTCCTCAGTCTTTCCTTGACCATCATATTCTTGAAGATTACAGACTGATTTTTGTAAAATACCCTTCAGTTTTGATCTGTTTGATGATTCCTCATGATTAGATTCAGTTCATGCAATTTTGGCAAGAAAATCACAGAAATGATGCCGTGTTTCACTTATGGCATGCTATAATAGCTTTAGCTTAAAAGAAGTCATGCTTTTGAAGGATTTTCTCCATTTCTATTAATATTCTTCTAGGGAATGATTATATACATGTATATATGTGTTTATTATATATTATATAAATGTTCATATATATACATATATACATATATATACACACACACACATATATATGTTTACTTATATTTGAGAGAGAGAGAGAGAGAGAGAGAGAGAGAGAGAGAGGCAGAGCACAAGCAGAGGAGTGGCAGTGAGAGAGAGAGGGAGACACAGAATCTGAAGCAGGCTCCAGGCTCTGAGCTGTCAGCAGAGAGCCCAATGCAGGGCTTGAACTCACAGACCATGAGATCATTACCTGAGCCACCCAGGTGTCCCTGGGGAATGATTTTTAATGTTTGGGTAATATTTATCAGTTGAGCATTTCATAATTTGTTTAACCAATTCATAATAGGATCTTTTCATCGCAGGACAGTTATCAGGAATATGAGTTCAGCTTTGATTTGTAATTGATTCATTGTCTCTTGGATCACCTAATATTATGAGTAGTATCTTAATTCTTTCAACCAAGTGGGATATTGAGATGGCAAAATCTTGGTAAAGTTTATTAAGGAAATAATCTGAAAATCCTGAAATGAAAAAAGTTATTTCTTAGAGCCATATTTTTTCTTTTCTGTTCCTTCCTTCTTTCATTTTCTTATTTTGAAGAACTTGCTGAAAATTTAAATCATTTTACATGTCAAGACTACATATTGATGGCATCAGTCACTTTTTTTTTTAAGCCTCAGGAAAACGGGTGCTGTGTGTCAATATCAAGTAGTAGTTTTTAAATATATTTAATAGTAACTGCGTCACTTCTTGTATTATCTTTGTTCCAAGGTAAAAAAAAAAAAGTATATTATTCTTTTTAAAAATACTCTTTTTAGGTACCTATCTTTTTAGAGTAAGTTCTGAATTATACACATACTGTTAATTATATAGGAGAGAAAAATTTTACCGAAGAGGGAAAATTAAACACTTAGGGTACATAGTAGAGTATGAATTAAGAACTTGGGCTCTAGATTCGAATCTGGGTCCCATTGCTTAACTTTGTGTGTGACATTGGGAAAGGTACTCGATCCCTTTTGGCCTCAACGTCTTCCCCTCTTCCCCTGTGGAATTGGGCTAAGAAGAGTTCCTCAGTTATAGAGTTATTAGGTGTGAATGTAACCTTCTCAGCCAAATCTCTTGTATATGTAATTGCCAACCAAATGTTTATTGTTTTACCTGTCTTTTTGTGTTCTGATATCTCACACGAACTGGTATATCACTTTATGCCTCTCATGAAACGGGAAGTTCAAGAGCGACAAGCTTGAATTCACTGCTCAGAAAGTGCTAAGGGTGGTTGCTCCTGCTACCTTCTTAACTTTGAGGATGTATTTACAGGCAGTGGGCAGAGACCCCAGTTTCTAGTTTGCCTCTGTAAATACTGGACAGGTGGCAACCTTCTTGCTTTCATTAAAGTGTTTGCCCACTTGAGATAAATTACCTCTTCCAGGTATCCAAATGGTGTGCCTGCAAGAGATCATTTACCTCAAACAGGGGAGAACGTTACTTCCACTGAAGAGCTGGGATATCAATCATTATGTGAATGGACTGAAGAACTCTTTAGATAGCTGAACATTTCGTATGTCTGGTCTAGCCTGAATTTCTTTAGAAGCAAGTGCGCTGATTTGCATGGAATAATCTCTGAATAAATAGTAGATGGATATGAATAGTAAGTTCATACATTCTGTTACATATTTCCTCCATAGTTGAATCATAATTATCCAGAAGATAGACGACCTCAGTATACATGCCCCTGCTATGACTACTCAGAAGTTTCTTTCATTGTTACTTTGAGTTAACTTTGTAGAGGTCATAACAACTCTTTCAGGCAAAACTTAGAAATCTGGGTTGTATTTGGCATAACACTGAGGTTTCACATGTAGGAAGTTCAAAGCAAAATGAAGATATTTCTGTTAATAAGTAGTTATTTTATATATATTTTAAAACTAGTGTTTTATTGATTCCTAAAAAATAATAAAAAGAGCATTCTTACTTCAAGTGTGGTCTGTGGACCAACAACATCAGCATTAACGAGGAATATGTTAGAAATGCCTAATCTCAGAACAACAACAAAAAAAGATATGCATTATCTCAGACTCTACTCCAGAACTATTCAATCAGAATCTACATTTTAATAAGGTCCTCAGATGACTTACATGCACAGTAAAGTTTGAGAAGAAGCAACTTGGAGGGCTTTGTTATTTATACAACTTCAACTTATATCTGAAATTCGAACAAGTACATGTAGAGACTTTTGTATGTATCATTTTTGATACTTCAGTTACAAGTGTCTATTTTGGGGATCCACATTTGATTTATTGAATTTTCTTCTAATTTTTTGATTTTCTTTATTATTATTACCTTAACATGTTCCCATATTTTTTCAAACATTTTATTATCAAAAATTTCAGGTGCACAGGAAAGATGAAATAATTTTACAGTGGACACATACTTTGTTTTTCAAATTAAAATTTTACTTGCCTATCATAATTTTTAAGAACAATTTTTGAATGGGTAATTTCTCATTGAGAATGCCGATGACTATGTAAAATTCCAGTGTCACAACTTCCATAGCGTGTATTTGTTAATAATGTTAAAATAGTATACAAAATCAAAATTATTTTAAGAAATATAGGTGAGCCTTCAGCATATTTTGCAATTTATAGGTACTTTGCAGGAAAATTCTAAGAGCCTGAAGCCTTTTCTTAGAAGGGTGGGTTGTGAATCCAGATGTTATCCAACAAAGCAGCATAATTAGTTTTTCAGATATTTGTAAAAGAATGGAGGAAAAAATTTCCTCTCAAATCTATAGTAAAATACTAGATATGCATTTAGAAATGTTATTTTACCACCACCTTGTTCTAGAAGAAAATTATGGCCATTTAAAGGTACCTGTAAAATATGACTGTATGATAATCATTAAAACTTGAGTAAGAGAAAGTGGAAGCAAATTTGAACCAGGAATGGTGTTGAAAAAGCCAGTTATGATGGCCTGCATAGTTGTGTTCAAATTCAGGTCTCAGGATTCAATTGTCAATGATGTCATTAAAGAAAAACCAGAAATTTAGAAGAAATAAAAATGTCCTTGGACTAAGAATAGATAGGAATTTGTCCTGTAGCTCTTAACCAAAAGGGACATTGTGATAGAGTGACTAACATTCTCAATAATATCAGACATAGAATTCTCTGTCTCTTCTTTTTAAGTCAGATTTATTGGGATATGATTTATGTATAATAAAGTTTAATCATTTAGCTGTAAAATTGAATAGTTAAAAAAATGTATATGCTAGAATGTATACTAGAAAATATATAGAACATTTTCTTTACCTTTTTTGAAGTCACCCCTACATACTCCTAGCTCAAGGTAGCCACTAGTCTTTTTGCTGTCACTGTAATTTTGTCTTTTCAAGCATTTCATAAAAATGGAGTCATACAATGCAAAGGTGTCCAGCTAAATTGCACCGGCAGAGGGAACAGTCCCCACATTGTTCTTACTTCAGACCCCACCTACAAATTTAAGAGTTCCTGGGGCCACTTTCACTTCACGCCAGCTGATTATGAGTTAAGGAGCTCCTATGAATTCTCTCAGGTTCCATAATTTGCTAGAAACTCCTAGAACTCAAGAAAGTGCTGTATTTAGGATTACATTTTTATTATAGCCAACAGAAACAATTTAGACCCAAAGGAAGGGATGCATAGGGTAAAGTCTAGGATTCCAGGCATCAAGCTTCCATTGTCCTTGGGACAAGATAGCCTCCTGCTATCGATTTATGACAGTACATATGGAGTATTACCAACCTGGGAAGCTCACTGGAACTTCAATGTCCAGAATCCTATTGAGGCTTCAGTATATGAACATGATTATTTGGATTGTTGGCTGTGTTGCTGAACTCAGTCTCCAGCTCCCTTCCCCTCTGTGGAGGTTGAGCTGATGTTACCTTGGCTCAAAGCCCCCAACCTCTAATCACATTGTTGGTCTTTCTGACATGGCCAGTCCTTACCTTTAGTCATGTTGTTAGCATAAAGTATGAGATGCCCACCATGAGTCAGCCCATTAATATGAGCTATGAAGTGTGGTCCTGTGGGCCCACCTTGAATAACAAAGACACTCTACTCACAGCAGAAATTCTGAGGTTTTGGAGGCTACCTCCCTGTCATGCTTAAACTCTATATCTAGCTTTCTGTGGGTATCCTAAAAACACCTCACACTCAGCATGTTCCAAAATTTAATCATCTTCTTTGTCCCTAAACCCCCTTCTAAATTTTCTGTCTTTGTAATAGGTGTGGACATCCACCAAGTAGTTGTTAAAATAGAAACTGGGAGTCGGGGAGCCTGGGTGGCTCAGTCAGTTAAGTGTCTGTTTGTGCTTAGGTCATGATCTCACAGTTTTGTGAGTTTGAGCTCCATGTCAGGCTCTGCGCTGATGGTGTGGAGCCTGCTTGGGGTTCTCTCTCTCTCCATCTCTGCCCCTCCTCTGCTCATACTGTCTCTGTCTCTCTCTCTCAAAATAAATAAACTGAAAAAAAAAAAAAAAAAGAAACCTGGGAGTCTCCCTAACTTACTCTTATTCTTACTCTTATGCTCTATATTTTACATATTTTATTAGTCCACTTTTTATTCTAGCCTCATCACTATTGCTTTAGCTCCATATTTTTTGTAGGTGTTCCCCCCTTAGTTTAAAAAAATTTTTTTAATGTTTTTATTAATTTATTTTTGAGACAGAGAAAGACAGAGCATGAGCAGGGGAGGGACAGAGAAAGAGGGAGACACAGAATCTGAAGCAGGCTCCAGGCTCTGAGCTGACAGCACAGAGCCTGACGCAGGGCTCAAACTCACGGAGTGTGAGATCATGACCTGAGCTGAAGTAGGACGCTCAACCGACTGAGCCATCCAGGTGCCCCACAGGTGTTCCCCTTTTAACCTACTAATGGGTGTCCATTCTTAGATACACTGCCATTCTATCTATCTATCTATCTATCTATCTATCTATCTATCATCTATCTCATATTTAGCAAAGAAATAATTTGGAGGAGGGTTGTAGAAGTAACAAGGAAGTAGCAAGTAGCACGAGTGTATTGTAAACATTTATAAAGCCTTGAAGAGTATGAGGAAATAAATATAAATTTCTTGTAATCTCTAAGAATATGATCAGTATTGATATGTACATCTTTCAAGTTGTTTTGTATGTATTTCAATGTGACTGGATCATTTTGTAGTCATTTTTCATTGTTACTTTTTTCTTATTTTTAATGGCTGTCATACTAATGTCATCTCATTTGCTGTTGTAAGGGTTAAATGAGTTAATGCATGTAAACAGTGCTTGAGCTATTGCATATCTTTGGCCTCAGTATCAGCAACAGCATTATTCCTCATTTCTTATTGTATGAATTAACTCTTTGGCAAGGTATACAAGACCCTTCTTGAACTGATTCTCATCTATTTGTATAGCTTCACCTCCCAGTACTCTCATTAATAAACCTGCAATTTAGCTGAACAGAATTGCTTGCTGTTCCCCAGATGTGAGATGCTCTCTGTCTCCAAATATATGGAAAAAACTATTTTTGCTGCTAAACCTTAGGAGAAGCTTACTACATGGATTATCAAATTGGAAATATTGAATAACATCACAGTTTCTATCTCTAAAAGCTACTTTGTAGAAGATGCAGAAGTTTTTTTCTTGTCAGTGTTACTTATATTCATCTTCAGTGAAAACTGAGGGCATAGTGTTATATTACAGTTCCCTATGCAGCTTTCTTATTATTTACGTTGACACAGAGGCAGACGCTAAAGGATATAGATTTATAATTGGGTGGCATATTCCTTAGATAAGAGGTCTTTTAACCTTGGGCTCACAGAACCCTTCTCAAAAGGGTCCATGGTCAGAATTTGGGAGCAGGGATAGGGGTGCGTCAGTGGATTTGGATGGAAAAAATTGCATCTTGTTTTACTAACCACTAACCGAACTTTGACATTTCCTTCAATTATGAGTGGTGATGACAGACTATGCTAATATTAGCTGTACAGTGACTTTGTTACTGATAGAAATCACTGATGTTTTCCCATTGTAATACAGTTGTTGCAGCTATCTCCAGATACAGCCTGTGCTCATCTTTGCTAACCAGTAATCATGAGACCTGTCACATATGTGACATGTAATTGTGGTCTTCTGTGTACACATGGATGCTGGTGCAAGTTTTCTGGATAAGTGTCAGAACAGCTTTGCACCTAATAGTTGCTCATCCATTCAAGTGAGCTTCTATGTTCTTCATGTTTATATTTTTTCTAGTATTCCCCAAATACAAAATTCTCTGTTATTTCTTTGAAAGAGCAATCTGCAAACACCTGGAAACACTTCAGAACTCTTTCAAAGGAGTTCCTGACACTACTGATGAATTTTCTGAAAAAGAAATAATGAAATTGATTCCATATACAAGCGTATCAAAAACAATAATATGTTTAGGAATAAATTTAACCGAGGAACAAATTGGTGCAGGCACTCTGGAAAACAGTGTGGAGGTTGCTCAAAAAATTAAAAATAGACCTACCCTATGACCCAGCGATAGCACTGCTAGGAATTTACCCAAGGGATACAGGAGTACTGATGCATAGGGGCACTTGTACCCCAATGTTTATAGCAGCACTCTCCACAATAGCCAAATTATGAAAAGAGCCTAAATGTCCATCAACTGATGAATGGATAAAAAAAATTGTGGTTTATATACACAATGGAGTACTACGTGGCAATGAGAAAGAATGAAATAGGGCCCTTTGTAGCAACATGGATGGAACTGGAGAGTGTGATGCTAAGTGAAATAAGCCATACAGAGAAAGACCGATACCATATGTTTTCACTCTTATGTGGAGCCTGAGAAACTTAACAGAAACCCATGGGGGAGGGGAAGAAAAAAAAAAGAGGTTAGAGTGGAAGAGAGCCAAAGCATAAGAGACTCTTAAAAACTGAGAACAAACTGAGGGTTGATGGGGGGTGGGAGGGAGGGGAGGGTGGGTGATGGGTATTGAGGAGGGCACCTTTTGGGATGAGCACTGGGTGTTGTATGGAAACCAATTTGACAATAAACTTCATATATTGAAAAAAAATACAAAAAAAAAAAATTTAACCGAGGAAGGGAAGGTCTCTAATCTGAGAACTAGAAGTTATTGATGAAAGAAATCAAAGAAGACTCAAATAAATGGAAAGGTATCCTGTGCTCATGGGTTAGAAGAATTAATATTGGTGAAATATCCATACTACCAAAAACCATCTACAGATTCAATGTAATCCCTATCGAGATTCCAGTGGCTTTTTTTTTTTAGTAGAAGTAGAAAAAGCCAAAATGTATAGCCACAAAAGACTCCAAAAAGGCAAAGAAATCTTAAGAAGAACAAAGCAGGAGGCGTCATGACTTCCTGATTTCAAGTTATACTATAAAGCTATAGTAATCAAAATGTATGGTACTGACATAAAACTGGACAAATAGACCAATAGAACAGAATCTAGAGCCAAAAGCATAAACTGGAAACCCAAGCACATACGGTCAACTGATATCTGACAAGGGAGCCAAGAATACTCAACAGAGTGAAGATAGTGTCTTCAATAATGGTGCTGGGATAATTGGATATTCACATGTAAAAGAATGAAACTGGACCACACACACAAATATTAACTTGAAATGGATTAACAACTTAAATATAAGACCTGAAACTATGAAACTTCTAGAAGAAAACAAGGCTCCTTGACATAGGTCTTGATCCAGATTCTCTGGATCTGACACTAAAGCACAAGCAACAAAATAAAAAATTAACAAGTGGGACTACATTCAACTAAAAAGCTTCTGTACAGCAAAAGAAACTGTCAACAAAGTGAAAAGACAAACTACAGAGTGGGAAAATATTTGCAAACCGTATGTCTTATAAGGGGTTAATATATAAAATATATAAAGAATGGATATAATTCAATCCAAAAAACCCCAATAACCCAATTAAAGAAATGAGCAAAGGACCCAAATAGCTATTTTCCCAAAGAAGATATACCAAAGGCCAACAGGTACATGAAAAGATGCTCAACATCAATAGTCATGCAGGGAAATGCAAGTCAAAACCACAATGAGATGTCATTTTATGCCTGTTAAAATGACTATCATCAAAAAGACAAGAGATAACGGGGCGCCTGGCTGGCTAAGTCAGAAGAGCATGTGACTCTTGATCTCAGGGTTGTGAGTTCAAGCCCTATGTTGGGTGTAGAGGTTACTTAAATATATCTCGGGGTTGTGAGTTCAAGCCCCATGTTGGGTGTACAGATTTACTTAAATATATATATATATGGAGAGAGAGAGAGAGAGAGAGAGAGACAAGAGATAACAAATGCTGGTGTGGAGGTGGAGAAAACTGAATCCTTGTGCACTGTTGGTGTGATTGTAAATTGATATAGCCGCTATGAAAAACAATATAGTGGATCTTCAAAAAACTAAAAATAGAGCAACCATATGATCCAGCAGTTTTGCTTCTTCTTTTTTTTTAAAGGATTATTTATTTATTTTGAGAGAGAGAAAGAGTGAGCAGAGGAGGGGCAGAGAGAGAATCCCAAGCAGGATCCATGCTGCCAACACGGGGCCTGACAATGGGGCTTGAACCCACGAACCATGAGCTCATGACCTAAGCCGAAACCAAGAGTTGGACGCTCAACCGACTGAGCCACATAGGTGCCCCCAATAATTTCGCTTCTGGGAATATATCCAAAGGAAATGAAAACACTAACTTGACAAGATATCTGCTCCCCACCTGCCAGTTCATAGTGTTATTTACAACAGCCAATATATATAAACAGCTAAGTGTCCATTGACAGATGAGTGGATAAAGAAATTATGGTGTATATACAATATTGTTTAGCCATAAAAAATGAGGAAATCCTACCATTTTCAGCAATGTGGATGGACCTTGAAAGTGTTATGCTAAAGGAAATAGGTCAGAAAAAAAAAAGGAAATAGGTCAGAGAAAGGCAAATACTGTGCAATCTGTCTTATGTCTGAATACCCCCTCACCAAAACCAAAAACCAAATTCAAAGACAAAGAAATAAGACTTGTGGTTACCAGAGCTGGAAGGTAGGATGAGGGGAAATCAGAGGAAGTGGTTAAAGGTACAAATTTACATTTATAAGATAAATAAGTCCTGGGGATGTTGTGTATAGCATGGTGATTACAGTTAACATTACTGTGTGGGGTATAGGAAAGGTGTTAAGAGAGTAAATCCCAGGAGTTCCCATTCTTACAAGGAGAACGTTTTTGTTTTTTCTTCTTTCTTTCCTTTTTATTGTATCTATACAAGATGATGGATGTTAGCTGAACCTATTGTGGTAATTGTTTCACAGTATATGTAAATCAGACCATCATGTTCTACACCTTAAACCATACATACACAGTGATGTATGTTAATCATTTCTCAATAAAACTGGGGGGAAAACTCCTAAAACAAAGTACTTAAGTTCCTTCTATCTTCATAGCTTCAGTTTCTTTTCATTCATTTAATAAGTATTTATTGAGCATCTATTATATGCCAGTCACTTTTTATTTATTTATTTATTTTTACTGTTTATTTATTTTTGAGAGAGAGAGAGAGCACGAGCAGAGGAGGGGCAGAGAGAGAGGGGGACGCAGAATCTGAAACAGGCTCCAGGCCCTGAGCTGTCAGCACGGAGCCCAATGCGAGGCTGGAACTCACCAACTGTGAGATCATGACCTGAGCCGAAGTCGGATGCTTAACCAACTGAGCTACCCAGGTGCCCCGTATGCCGGCCACTTCTTTAAAAAATGAGGCATAATTGACATACAATACTATATTAATTTCAGGTGTATAACAATGATTCAACATTAATATTTATTGCTAAATAGTCACTATAGCAGGTCTAGTTAACATTTTTTTTAAAAATTAAAGTTTATTCATGTATTTTGAGAGAGACCAGGAACATGAGCAGGGAAGGGGCAGAGAGAAGAGGGAGAGGGAGGATCCGAGCACTCTCTGCACTGTCAGTGTGGAGCCTGACGTGGGGCTCTATCTCACCACCATGAGATCATGACCTGAGCTGAAAGCAAGAGTCAGATGGCTGACTGACTGAGCCACTCAGGTGCCCCTAGGTAACATTGGTTAACCATACCTAGTCACAAATTCTTTTTTTTTTTTCCTGTGAGAAGAACTATGAGAGGATATACTCTCAGCAACTTTCAAATACGTAGCATCAGATTTGAGCTATGGATTCACAATCCTTTTTCTTTAAGATCTAAATTGTATTGAATATATTGAGTAAGCCAAAGATGAACTCCCTGACTTTCGGATAAAAAACTTGTCACACTATGTCTAGAAATACTGGAATTTAAATAAAATTTTGAAAAAAAAAAGAAAGCTTTGGAGACTTCTGGTGCTTTTTTTTTTTTCTTTCCTAGTTTTAATTTAAATTCTAGTCAGTTAACATACAGTGTAATACTAGTTTCAGGTGTAGAATTTAGTGATTCAACAGTTCCATACAACAGCCGGTGCTCATCACAAGTGCCCCCCTGAATACCCATCACTCATCATCCATTTAGCCCATTCCCCTGCCCAACTCCCCTTCAGTAATCATCAGTTTGTTCTTTTTTTTTAAGTTTATTTATTTATTTTTTTTTTTTGAGAGAGAGACAGAGAAAGACAGCAAGAGCAGGGGAAGGGCAGAGAGAGAGAGAGAGAGAGAGAGAGAGACAGAGAGAGAGACAGAGAGAGAGAGAGAGAATCCCAAGCAGGCTCTGCACTTTGAGTGTGGAGCCTGATGTGGGGCTCGAACTCTGAGATCAAGACCTGAACCAAAATCAAGAGCTGGATGCTCTCTACCTAGTAAGCCACCCAGGCACCCCCATTGGTTTGTTCTTTATAGTTAAGAGTCTGTTTCTTGGTTTGCTTCTCTCTCTCTCTCTCTCTCTCTCTCTCTCTCTCTCTCTCTCTCTCTCTTTTTTCTTCTCCCTAGAGAATTCTGGCAGCTTTTGTTGTTGTTCTTGTTTGTTTTTGTTTTGTTTTGTTTTGAGAGTAGCCTACCTATATATATGTATATTTTAAAAAGTGTTTTAATGTTTATTTTAGAGAGAGAGACACACACACACAGGTGGGGAAGGGCAGAGAGAGAGAGACAGAATCTGAAGCAGGCTCCAAGCTCTGAGCTGTCATCCCAGAGCTCCATGTGGGGCTTGAACCCACAAACTGTGAGATCATGACCTGAGCCAAAGTTGGGTGCTTAACTGACTGAGCCACCCATGTGCCCCAAGCCTACCTATATTTGTAAAGTGAACTGTGGGTGATTTAATTACCTTTGCAGCAGTATATATTTGTGAGTTGGGATTTTCATTGTTTTTAAGTACAAAACAATTTTGATGTTCAATATGGCATATATGGTGCCTTCTCGAGATCACCTTGTAGTTCAATGTTCTTTGGCTAAGCAAAAAACTTTCACTGGGCTATATCTTCTAAAAAAATTAACTTTAGTCTGTATTTTAAATGTACTGTCTTGCATTGAATACATTAATAATCAGACTTAAAATAGGTTGATAACTGGGGCACCTGGGTGGCTCAGCCAGTTAAGTTAAGCTCTTGGCTTTGGCTCAGGTTATGATATCACGTTTTGTGAGTTTGAGCCCCACTTTGAGCTCTGTGCTGGCAGTGAGGAGTCTGCTTGGAATTCTCTCTCTCACCCTCTGTCTCTGCCCCTCCCTTGCTCATGTGCTCAGTCTCTCTCTCTCTCTCTCAAACAAATAAATAAATAAACTTAAAAAAAAAAAGCACAATTCTTTATGAATTTGTTTTAATTTTTTTTAACATTTATTCATTTTTGAGACACAGAGAGACAGGGTGTGAGTGGGGGAGGGGCAGAGAGAGGGAGACACAGAATCCGAAGCAGGCTCCAGGCTCTGAGCTGTCAGCACAGAGCCCGATGCGGGGCCTGAACCCACGGGATCATGACCTGAGAGGCAGTCAGATGCTCAACCGACTGAGCCACCCAGGCGCCCCATTTATGAATTTGTTTTAAAGATTTTAAGTGTAGATATTGCCTTTGCTATTGTAAAAAGTCCAATAGAGTCTTCTTCTTTCTCAAAAGACACATGCTATAAAAGAGAGGGGAAGTGATTAATACATGTATTTTACATAAACAAGAATTTGTTAAATGTAACAAACATTTAAACAGTTTAGACAAGTTTAGACATGAGAAATTTTAGTGACCTTATTTTTGTCTCTTATTTCTGTATCATTATACACATAACTACAACTATGTCACTAGAGGATTTTTTTGTTTCTTCATTTATTTAGTGTTGAATTAATTGTACTGTATACTGTATAATGTGAAGTATGTTATAAAAACACACTTCTTACTCATCAAAGTATAAATTATTTAGTGAGTGTTCTTTCTGTAATTCCTTGAGAGAAGTGAGGAACTAGAGTGTATGCCTCTTTCCCACTTCTTAAAAATTCAGAAGAATGCCTTGGAGAATTATATTGTCACTTAAGGTTACCTCTCAGAGTGGTTAGTATCTACACAAACACATTTCTATGATATAGTAAAAAACCGCTCTTCATTAAAATTTAATTGTAGTTAGTTTTTGCTTTCAAAGGCTCTTTGTGAAAATTTTATTGCTTTGATATACCTGAAAATTTCCCAAAATGATGAACTTTTATCTTGTTTCTTTAAAAAGAATAACTTTTGGCATATTATTAAAGTTAATATTAATTAATTTTTCTTGGTATTATTGAATGCATTCTTGCATTCTGCATTGTCGCAACTGCTATGAAAGTAAAAAATATAATTAATCCAACAAACATACAAAATATCCATATATTCTAGACTGGCACAGTGCAAAATACAGAGTTTACCGAGATAACAAAAGACAGACTGAAGTCCCTGCAAAGCCAGTTGAGAAACAGGGAATACATATATTAAGCACTGGAATGATGTTTTATATTGAATGTTATAGGTAAAATAAATTTTATTCATTCAACAGCGACCTATTAAATAATAGTTTAGCAATTCTTTTAAATATGTGTGCTGTATTATATGTTAATTGTTATATGAAGCTACTGAATTCTTTTTTATTCATGACTTATTTAAACAATTGATTGATAACAAAGGAACTGTGTATTTTAATAACACTTCATATGCCTCTGTCAGTGGGATTCTCAGGATGTTTATGAGAGGTATACAGAATTAAACTTATATCACCTTATGTTCTTAGAAGTCCGTGCATCGATAACTGATAAAAATAAATTATACAAGGAGGATATTATACTTTTATCCAATTTACAATTTTTATTTTATGTGTAACTTCTAGGCAACGTGGTTTCCAAAATCTGACTGCTGTATAATTTAAAAGTTTATCTTTCCTTTTGTCTACTGAGGAATAAAGGAATAAAACAAGCCTCACATTTTTGAACACAGGGCCTCTGTGATATTGTTCTTTCTGACTTAGAAAACCACTGATTGATTACCTTCTCAGCCAATGTTGCTATTCATTGTTGAACCATATGTACTCTTAGAATTATAAAGCATTTTTTTTCTATTGGATAAAACTGGCCAGATATACTTTTTGTGTATATTTAAATTAATTCCAACAGCAGAGACTCTGGAAATGTAGAAAGGCATACTACTGAATTAAAAAAAATTTTTTTTTCAACGTTTTTATTTATTTTTGGGACAGAGAGAGACAGGGCATGAACGGGGGAGGGGTAGAGAGAGAGGGAGACACAGAATCAGAAACAGGCTCCAGGCTCCGAGCCACCAGCCCAGAGCCCGACGCGGGGCTCGAACTCACGGACCGCGAGATCGTGACCTGGCTGAAGTCGGACGCTTAACTGACTGCGCCACCCAGGCGCCCCTAATTTAAATAATCTCTCCATGCTTGTCATTTTACATGGATAGTATCATAAAACAAGTAACGACAGATTAAGACCTGCCTAGCAGAGGGAAAACTAAATTACATGACTTTTATTAAGGCATAAATAAACCTATTAACCATTATCTGGAATACCAATTAGTAGACAGTGCACTGACAATTTTATTTATCAACATTAAACACAATTATTAATTACAGACCTGATGAATCTAGCAGTAAGCAGGCCATGTTGGATATGCTGGGACCTTAAGTCCATTATGTGAGAGGGATGATTACCGAAATTCTGTGGGGAAATAAGTAATTGTCGTTGTAAAATTTTAATTGCCTTGGAATAAGGCAAATTATATTTTCTTGTCCGAGCATATAAATAGTTTGACATTAAGGTAACAAGCGTCAGTAGTTGTAAATAGAAAATGAATTTATGTTAGGTTTTAAAACAAAGAAAAGAGTGATGACGAATTTTTAGTGTCATAGTGGTTTAGTGTAAATGATATAATGTAAATGAATGCAGATTTTCTTTAGCTGTATTGTTTAATAGGTAATCTATTTTCTGCATTCCTTTTTTCATAGTGAAAATTAATGTGGGAGGGGACTTTTTGAATGAATTACTACAGGTGAATGGGGATTGTCTAACTGAGAAAATATTTTAATTGTGTGGTGATTGGCAGAGTTGTAAAATGAGCAAGAGACAGTTCACATTTTCATCGTGTCTTTTTTTTTTTTTTCCGAAGATCCAAATTCCAGAATTTGTGGACATTTACTCGTAGGTGCAGCCAAGAATTCTTTTGCAAAACTCATGGATAAAATTAGTCTGGCAATGGAGAACATACCTTTGCACAGTAGCAAGAGTATTACATATGTAGAAAAAGATTCTCTGGTTCAGAGGCTGGCTCGTGGACTTCATAAAGTAAATACACTGGCCCTGAAGTATGGTCTACATGGTCATGTGCCCATTTTGGTATGTATGCAATTTCATTACATAGTGACTTTAGTACTTGTAAATTTAATTCTGAATCACACTTATTTGTAGTTTAAATTAGTTGTGCATGAATGTATCTAGATTTCCTTTGGATTTCATGTAATCTTTTTTTTTTAATGTTTATTTGAGAGAGAGAGAGAGACAGAGAGAGAGAGCATGCATGAGCAGCAGGAAGGGCAGAGAGAGAGGAGAGAGAGAATCTGTGCTGTCAGCACAGAGCCTAACACAGGGCTTGATCCCACAAACCATGAGATCATGACCTGAGCCGAGATCAGGAGTCAGATGCTTAGCCGACTGAGCCACCAAGGCGCCCCAGACTTCATGTAGTCTTTTAATGTAATACTAATAGCACTTAAATGTCAAAGTGTCTTAAATATCAAAATACAAAAGTTCTGGCATGAGTTGTGGATTTACTGTTTTCTGTAAGTGGACTGCAACAGAATTCTATGAGACATAAACAGATGTCAATTCCATTTTCTAGCCCTCTAGATTATTTATTTTCTTTCATTGTTCATTTCATATAAACCAAATTATTGGTCACATAAAAAATAAAGCCTTCACCTCTAAGTTTCCGTTACAGCTAGTATTGTTTTCTGTATAATCTAAGATACACTTAAGTTGGTAAAAGGGCCATTGCCCCTGATTTATTAGTCAACCTGTAGTTACTGCTTGTAAATTTGCTCTTGATTAACAACAGAAAAGCACAGCATCATTACAGAAGCAGATATTTGGATTTACACAAAGACTGCACGCGGCAGAAGTGGAGCGCCGTTCACTGCGTTTGGAGGTCACAGAATTCAAACGAAACGTGAATGAAATGAAAAAGGAGCTCGACAAAGCCCAGGGTCTCCAAATGCAATTAAATGAATTTAAGCAGTCGGTAAGTATGTGTGATTTAAAATACCGTGGCTCTAGCGTGCTCTTCGCTGATACGTATGCACGCACATATGATCTGTAGATCTACAGATTTCTTTTAGCTTTTTGTTTTTGTTTTCTCAGATAATGCAGAAGACTTCCCTTCTAAAATTTCCAACAGTACTGCATTCTATACAGTCAAAGTTGCTGGGAGACTAGATCTTAAATATTCTCACCACAAAAAGAAGGGATAATCATGTCATATGATAGAGTTGTTAGCTAGTGCAATATTGGTCATCATACTGTAACATATAAGTGTATCAAGTTACACAGGTTGCACACCTTTACACAGTCTTACATCTCAGTTATACCTCAAAAAACAGGAGTTAATACCTGATGCTTAAGGGAATACTGATTCCGTGTCAGCAGAACTCACAGCCTGTTAAAATGTATACGGTGGCTGAAAGTGTAGAAAAGAGTAAGTTATAGTTAGGAGAGATTAACTGCTTTAGCAAACAAACCCCCAAATGTGTACTAAAAGATAATAAAATGCTTCTCCCAATTGAAGAGTCTGGTGTTTGGAACAGGAGGTGGGATGTTCTCTCTTTTTCTTTTTATATTAAATATTTTGAGTACATTGGATTATTTCTTTTGAAATCAAATTGCTTTTCCAAAGAAATGTTCAATCTAACTTCCATCAAACTCATACATTATTTAAGAAAGCAGAAGATAGCTGAGCAATGGAAGGCTAGGTACCAAATAACATTAAATCAAGATCAAAATGTGTAAATATATGAAGCACAGTAACATGGAGATACACACATACTCTGCTGCCCAGGTTCGTTAGTCACACTGCTGTTTTTAATGTGGATATAGGAATATAGAGTTAAGACATTACCCTGTAACTTCAAAATTGTATTCAATTGATGACAACTAATATAAATATGAATACAAAATTTGTTTCCCAAATCTAGCAGCAAGCTACTTTTAGTACCCTCTTCTTTGGGGAATCTTTGCAAGTTCAACTTCAGTTTAAATGGCTAATTTGGAGGGGCACCTGGGTGGTTCAGTCGGTTAAGCGTCCGACTTCGGCTCAGGTCATGATCTCACAGTTCGTGAATTCAAGCCCCGTGTCAGGCTCTGTGCTGACAGCTCAGAGCCTGAAGCTTGCTTCAGATTCTGTGTCTCCCCCTTCCCTGCTCCCACTTTGTCTTTCTGTCTCTCAAAAATGAATAAACGTTAAAAAAATTAAAAAAAAAAAAAGGCTAATTTGGAATGTGCAGTTTTAACATTTGTGGAAACAGAGGGGCAGATAGCAGTTTAGTTACTAATCCTATGATAATGTAAATTGCTAATGTTAATTATTATTTCAAATAGCTGTGCTTTCAAAGGGCAAAAAGTTCCTATAAATTAGGTCAAGTAATCGTGAATTACCCTTCTGATTGAAGATAAGTAATACTTCTCTTATGAGTGAATGTCTAAAGACACTGATTTTTGGGGTGCCTGGGTGGCTCAGTCGGTTAAGCGTCTGACTTCGGCTCAGGTCATGATCTTGCAGTTTGTGAGTTCGAGCCCCACATCGGGCTCTGTGCTGACAGCTCAGAGCCTGGAGCCTGCTTCAGATTCTGTGCCTCCCTCTCTCTCTGCCCCTCCCCCTGCTTGTGCTCTGTCTCTGTCTCTCAAAAATGAATAAATGTAAAAAAAAAAAAATTAAAAAAAATAAAGACACCCATTTTTCCCTCACTTTCTTAGTTTTTTGTTCAGAGAAGGTAAAATTTTAGAGCTGCCTCAACATTTTTTCTATTATAAAAGTAATACACGATAGCTATAAATAAAAATACAAAAAAGTTTAAAGAAGAAAGTTCAAATCACTGTAATTGCACTGCCCATAACCAATTACTACTGAATTGTGGATGAGTTTTGTTCCCCACATATTTTGGTGTGTTTTTTGTGTGAAGATGCAAGCTTTTATGCACAGTTGTAATTTAGAATGATTTTGCATGTACAATTTGCAAAAAACATATATACAAATATTAATATTCACTTATTATAAGCATTTCCTGTGTCACTTATTAATTTTATTTTAGATGAAATGAATGGATCATAACATAATTATAAAATAATTTATAATTATAATTATAATATAATTTATAATGTATAATTATAAATGGTTAGATTTTAGATTTTCCTAATTCTATCATATTGATGTATCAAAATTTGACTATTCTCTTATTTTATTTACTTTTAATGTTTATTTATTTTTGAGAGAGAGAGAGAGAGAGAGAGAGACAGAGCATGAGCGGGGGAGGGGCAGAAAGAGAAGGAGACACAGAATCAGAAGCAGGCTCCAGGCCCTGAGCTGTCAGCACAGAGCCTGATGTGGGGCTCGAACTCATGAACTGCGAGATCATGACCTGAGCCGAAGTCAGACGCTTAACTGACTGAGCCACCCAGGTGCCCCTTGAGTATTCTCTTATTAATAGATGCTTCATTTTTTCCAATTTTTTTCCATTATACTTAAGCATAAAGAGCTATTTATTTATTTTGAGAGAGAGAGCAAGCAGGGGATGGACAGAGAGAGAGAGAGAAAGAGAGAGAATCTCAAGCAGGCTCCACGCTGTCGATGCAGAGCCTGATGTGGGGCTCCATCTCATGAATCCTGAGATTATGACCTGAGCCGAGATCAAGAGTTGGGCACTTAACCAGCTGAGCCACCCAGGTATCCCAACAGCTGTTTATACTTTTAAAAGCCAGTTCCTTTGGAGGGTGTATCTGCCTCCTTTTGATTTGCTTTTAATTGTCTGTACTAACTAAATCTGGGATGTAGAGGTGGTCTGCCAAAATGGAAAGAAACAGCTATTGATACGATTTGAGATTTAGAATAAGTCAACTTTTTTTTAGATTTAGATAATAGTGACTTTCCTGAAAATTGGAAGATTATATATGTTGCTTTCTGGAATATGCGTGAGGAATTGTAGGTATTGTATACAATACGATTTTCTAGTCCTTAGCTAAGTAGTAGTAAAACAAGTTACCATCTTATCTTTGATTAGTTTGGAAGTAGTCAGACTCAATTTCTAGAATCCAGCAGAAGGTTAGAGTTTGAAGAAAAGTTGCTGGAAGGTGACAGAATCCTCTTATAAGAACTTTGGTTGAATAAGTGGCTTGCAGCAAAAGCTAACATGCTCCAGGAAATGTTTAGTGTGAATTACTTTCACTAAAGTGCAGAAATAAAAATAGCATTAATTGAAGTAATAATTGAATGAATATGTACCTTTATATTTGTTGATTTTTTAAAACATTTATTCATTTTTGAGAGACAGAGACGGAGCATGAGCAGGGGAGGGGCAGAGAGAGAGGGGCACACAGAATCCAAAGCAGGTTCTAGGCTCTGAGCTGTCAGCACAGAGCCCGACACTGGGCTCGAACTCATGGAACCATGAGATCATGACCTGAGCTGAAGTCAGACGCTTAACCGACTGAGCCTCCCAGATGCCCCGAGTACCTTTATATTTGGACATACAGTTGTAAGGTGTAACATTATAAAGTGATGATTTCTAACATTTAATGACACTCTTGACCATGTATAAGGCACTGACCCCTAAGCGCTTCAAGGAGTTGATTCATTTAGTCCTCTTATATCACTAACAGTCCCAAATTATTATCTTTATTTTACAAACAAGGGATATGGGACACAGAGCAGCTAAGTGACTTGCCCAAAGTCACATAGTTAGTAAGTGGAAATGATAGCATTTGAACCTGAGTTGTCTGGCTGCAAAACTCACGCTTTTGACTACTTCACTCCAGTGGTTAATGTTTATATCTAGCTGTGTGAGTAAAAGGCTTGTTTCATTAAAAACAGAATAGATGGGAAAATGCTGCTATTTTCCTCTAAAAAATGACGAGTGTGGTTGCAATCATCATCTTTCATTGATTTCAGGCCAAATATTTTCAGGAGGAGAATAAAATAGCTTCCTTAGAGTTGGTCTGAAATTGTAACATAAAGGAAAATGTCCTGCCTGCTGAAGCTATTCAGTTCTCTGCTTCTGAGCACCATGTTCACTGACCAATCTACTGACCTTTGTTCTTCAACAGCAAACTCCCCTGATTTTTTTTTCTTTATAAGTTCCTCACAACTGCTTTTATACACCATCTCTTATTCTCCATTGCTATACTTGTTTCGTTCTGTTTGGTTTCTGAAGACAGAACAGAACTGAGCCAGGCTCTGGGAGGGATAGATGGACAAGAGAGAGAGGCTAAAATTAGCTAAGTTTTAAGGTGAAGGAGAAATTTTGGAGGGGTGGAAAGAAGTCCTGCGAAATCATGGGGATCTTGATTTATAGGGGCCAAGTAACAGATGGTCACCACGAGGAGTGGTACTTTAGAACAACATAACAAATAAAAGGTAGAAGTAATACAAAAATATCTGTTCATAAGACCCAGGAGAATGCTGTGGCATCAGTGACCAGAGGGATGTTAAGACGTTGAGATGAACAGGAGTGCCCAGAAGAGGCTGTTAGAGTTGATGTTCTGGAAGTGGAGGGTTTAGTTGTAATGGCACAATGCGGAGAGTGAGGCAGCAGTTAGGAGGGAGCCAAAGATAGATGTTCGTCCAAATCTAAACACTATAAAAGTATCAGTGATACATTAGATACGCCTTTACTGGATGGATCTCAGGAAATGATGCAACGTTCTTGTGTGCTTGTGATCGTTCCTATTATCTTGTGTCAACTTAAGTAAGTCATTTGGCATCTATTTTTATGCTATAATGTTGCTGTTGTTTATGCTATACTTTAGAATTTAATCAGTGTTGAGGAATGCATTATATATACCTTTGAAAAGGCAAATAATAGTAAGAGACAGTTGCTTCTGGAAAGTAGCACGCAAGGTACCTGGTGCCAATATACCAGAGTAATATAGAGTTAAGACTATATTATGATATAGGAAGATCCATGTAATAAACTTATCCTCAAACTTGGTTCTAGCAAAAATTTTTTTCTCTGCATGAGATGCATGCTTGGCCCATGAGGAAACTATAACTAAGCACATTTGTCTCATGTGTCAGAAAACTCAGAGATAAAGTCCACATTCAACTGCAATAATTTATATATTCCAGATGCCAAGAATCAATAGAATTTTTTTTCTGCTCTTCCTCTTCCCCCACCCTAAATTAAAAAAAAATTTTTTTTAAATCAATTTGCTTTCTACTTGTGGTTAATTATATTCACCTCAAAACCTGTTCAACAATGGGACAGTTATCAGTCTTAAATATCTATATATCTATATCTATCTACAGATCTATATCTATATAGGTGTAGATAGATAGATAGATAGATCGATAGATACTGATATATACAGCATGGTTAGGTGGCTTGCATGGTTCCTTTTAGTTTTCCATATATATTTCACAGGTTACCTACCTTTTGTGAAACATTTCCTGTTCTTTGTACTTCAAGATCAAGATGTCTCTTGTTGTTTGATGTGTTAAGTTTCATTTGCTTAATTGTTTTGAACAGGAGATAATACATGTGTGTCCTGCCCTGGATTCCCCACCCCTTAAGGGATGGCCCCTGGCTAGAACTGTCTAGATAGATGTAGTGCTCTGTTCTATAAAGCAGTCATGATATTGTAAAAAAAGGTGTTATATACTCTGGTGCACAGTTTTATTTGTAGATGTTTATGTCTGAATATTCTTTCATTCAACAAATATTTACTGAGTGCCTACTGAGTGCCAGGCGCTCTTCTGTGTGTTACGTGAGCCTGCTGAATGGGGTCCCTACCCAGCAGAGCTCATGTCCTTAAATACGTGGTTGATGGCAGGGTGTGGACAGGCAATAAAAATAGTGAATATATGTAGTGGATTTAGATAATGGTAATGACTATAAAGAAGACAAAGGAATATAGTAAGGAAGTGTGAGTAGTCATAGGAGTTGGGGAGGTCTGGTCTGGTAAGGATTCTTGAAGAAGGGGATTTTTGACCAGGGAGATCTGAAAGTAACATACACTAACACAGACTTTTGGGTAATCACTTCGAAGCATCGGAACTTGTGCGGTGCCTGGGTGGCTTATTCGTTTGACTAACTTCAGCTTGGGTCATGATTCTTGTGGTTCGTGAGTTTGAGCCTTGCGTCGAGTCCTGTGCTGACAGCTCAGAGCCTGGAGCCTGCTTAGGATTCTGTGTCTCCCTCTCTCTCTGTCCCTCCCCCACTTGCATTCTGTCTCCCTCTCTCTTGAAAATAAATAAGCATCAAAATAATAAGCATGGGAACTTGTTAAAGGCCTTAATTCTTACAGTCCTGTTCTTTATAAAAAGTGCTTGTGTATGAAATGTAAACCGAGCATTATGGATTTATTTGAACTTGAAATAAGTTTTTTAAGATTTTATTTGACTAAAAATGACAACACTTGGGGGTATAGCTGCTCTGCTTTTAAAACAAGAGTGATGTGGTTTTTTTTTTTTTTTTTTATCTTGACTTATGAAATTAAGAAAAACAAATTGTACTTTTGTCATGTATCGGACATTTTTGAAATGTGTGTGTTATACTCTATGTTAGCAAATATAGTTCTGAAAAGTGATGCAACAGTGCAGTTAGCTTACAAATGATTTTGTAACCTTTTTCCAGAAATTGATCACCCACGAGAAGTTTGAAAGTGCATGTGAAGAACTGAACAATGCGTTACTTAGGGAACAACAGGCACAGATGCTATTGAATGAACAGGCTCAGCAGCTACAGGAGTTGAATTACAGACTTGAATTGCATTCCAGTGAGGAAGCTGACAAGAACCAAACTCTAGGAGAAGCTGTTAAGGTAGGAAGACCTTGGTTTATTTCCTCTAGGTGTGGATCTCTGAGGGAATCATTTCTATCTCCTGAAGAAGGAGAAGTCTTATCCTGTAAAAGTTTGTAAGGATGGAATGAACTTGGTTCTGAAACCTCAATTCTAAGCATGTGTTCACGTGTATTGAAAATGTAAAAGCAGTTGAAAACTACTTGCTAGGTGAAAACAAAGTAGGGATTTTTTTCCAGGAGTAATTTTCTAATTTTTTTTTTTTCATTTATCTTCCTTTGTTTCTTCTCTTCACTTCTTTTCCTTTACTTGCTTTATACCCCCTGGCCATTGAGACTCTATGTATCTTCTGGATTTTGAAGAGTTTTTTGCATCTGGCTCTGATTCTTATCCAAGTGCATGTCTGGGGAGGGGAAAGGTTTGTTTAGGAAGAGTTGGTCTCCCTGTGATATATTTGTGGCAAAGATACCTAGAAGGGAAAAGAGAAGTTACAATAAAATAGTTGTCGTTTAGAAAATTTCATTAGCGGATTTAGGACTATGGTATCTTTAGGAGATGTTGGCTGTGAAGTGTAATAGAATTCTTGTTTCTGATTACATTTGTGGAGTTTTCACTAGTGAAGTTATACACACCAGAATGACATAACTAATTTCAGGAAAACAAAAATTATATAATATAGCTTCTATATTGGGTATCCTATCTAATGCAGTAAGCAACTCAGAGTTGATATATAATTTATGATGCAAATAGTATATATTTATTCTAATAGCTTAATACTATACTACTAATAAGATAGTCAAAATTTAGTGAGAGCTTCCTATTTGCCAGGCACTATGCAAAATATTTTATAAGCTATTATCTCATATAATCCTCATACTAACTCTATGGGATAACTCCCGTTTTGTAAATGAGAAAACCAAGATACAGAGAGGTTGCGCACATAACCACTGCTAAGTGCTAGACCTCGGGAGTCAGATTTCACATCTGCCTTCCTAACTGTTTCATTACATTTACTATGGATTGACAGCACATGTATGCCAGACCCTGTGCTGCTATCTCTACATAAATTATTTTGTTTCATTCTTAAATTACCCCCATGAAATAGGCACTATTATTATTCCCAGTTTTGAAGTTATTATTTAAATGCCAGTTGGTTAATATACAGTGTAATATTAGTTTCAGGTGTACAATATAGTGATTCAGCAGTTCCATACAACACCCAGTGCTCATCACATTAAGTGTGCTCCTTAATCCCTGCCTACTTCACCTATCCCTTCATCCACCTTCCCTCTGGCAACCATCAGTGTGTTCTCCATAGTTAAGAGTCTGTTTCTCGGTTTGCCCCTCTCTCTCTCTTTTCTTCCCTTAGCTCGTTTGTTTTGTTTCTTAAATTCCACATGTACGTGAAATCACATGGTATTTGTCTTTCTTGGACTGACTTATTTTGCTTAGCATAATACTCTCTAGCTCCATCCATGTCATTGCAAATGGCAAGATTACATTCTTTTTGATGGCTGAGTAATATTCCAGCGCATATATATATATATATATGTGTGTGTGTGTGTGTGTATCTATCTATCTATCTATCTCTATATATATCTCACCTCTTCTTTATCCATTCATCACTTTGTGGACATTTGGAATCTCTCCATCATTTGGCTGTTGTTGGTAATGCTGCTATAAACATAGGGGTGCATGTACCCCTTTGAGTCTGTATTTTTGTATCTTTTGGGTAAATGCCTAGTAGTGTAATTGATGGATCCTAGGGTAGGTAGTTCTATTTTTGTTTTTGAGGAACCTCCATACTGATCTTCAGAATGGTCACACCAGTTTGCATTCCCACCAATAGTGTAAGAGGGTTTCTCTCTCTGAATCCTCTGCCAACACCTGTTGTTTCTCTTTTTGTTTCTTCTTTTTTAAATGTTTATTTATTTTTGAGAAAGAGAGAGTGAGCAGGGGAGGGGCAGAGAGAGAGGGAGACAGAGAATCCCAAGTGAGCCCTGCACTGTAAGTGCAGAGCCTGACGTGAGTCTCCATTGCATGACCATGAGATCATGACCTGAGCCGAAATCAAGACACTTAAGGGACTGAGCCACGTAGGTGCCTTTGTTTTTTGTGTTGTTAGTTTAGTCTCATTGTTTTTTTGATGAAACAGAGTGTTCAGTTGACTTGCTTGGGGTCTTCTGAGCTGGGATTTAGTGTTCTAGAAAAAATTAGAAAATATTGAAATTTAACAGAAGAAAATACAGATTACCTCAAGGAAAAATCATCCCAGGATACTATTAATATTTTGGAGTATATTTTTCCTGATACATATATTAAGTCAAAGCATTTCACATTACTGTTTTTATAAGTCAAAAGCAGAAAAATGCCAGCAATTTTATATGGTTCAACCTAATATATATAGTTTTTCTTACCTAAATGAAAACATACTTATATGCTGTTTTATAACATACTACTTTATATATTAATAATAGTTGTATGCATTCTTACTAGTTGATATGACTCTGTTATATCAATGTTTTTCCCTTTTGTAAACACAATTAATAAATATTCATTGTGTAAAAATAAGAAAATATCGATGAAGAAAAATAAAAATTAAGATTCCCAAATCATATCATCAGATATATCTACTGTCAAAATTTTGTTATATATTATTTCAGATCTTACATTTTGTGAATATGGAAATATAACCAAATCTATGTTAATAAAATGCAATCATACTATTATATGTAAATTCTAATTTAGTTTCTGAAAACATCATGTCAAGAATTTCTTTCCATGCTAAGGTATATAGCAGTATCAACGTCTTTAATGGCTGATAGAATTCTTTGAATATGCAGAATATTTTAACCTAGTTTCTTAATACAGTTTCTCTCCCTCTCTTCTTCCCTCCCTCTCTCTTCCTTCGTTCCTTCCTTGCCTCTTTCTTTCTTTCTTTCTTTCTTTCTTTCTTTCTTTCTTTCTTTCCTTATTTACCTCTATTATAAGTAATTCTAAGATGAGCAATCCTGTGGCTAAATATTTATACACATATCTGTAATTATTTCCTTATTATAAAATCCTAGATGAGGAATTACTAGGTGAAAAGCCACATGAAATTTGAAGTATAAATGTTATAAATTGGCCTACAGCAAATTTTTACCAGTTCACTTCTCTCGTAAAATATATGGTGATTTCACTTTTTTTTAAGTTTAGTTATTTATTTTGAGAGAGAGAGAGGGAGCAGGGGAGGGGCAGAGAGAAGGGGAAAGAATCCCAAACAGGGTCTGCTATCAGTGTGGAGCCCGATACGGGGCTTGATCTCACGAACCGTGAGATCACGACTTGAGTGGAGATCAAGAGTCTGACACTTAACTGACTGAGCCACCCAGATATCCTGTGATTTCACTTTTTACACAACCAGGCTATTACTATTGAAGAATTTTTTTGTCATTTGATCAATATGGCATTTTTATTCTAATTTCTATTTCCTTGATTACTAGTCAAGTTGAACATTTTTAGAAATATGTTAGTCAACATTTTAATGCCTCATGTCCCGTTAATAGATAATGAAATTAACTAGGCTTTGACAAAGTGTATAACAGTGTCCTATGGAGTCTTTTCTTTCTGTAATAACTCGTGGTTTGTATTTAGGTGTAGTACCTTCCAGCAGAGAAAAAGCTGTTCATATTCATTTCTTTAAAATGCCAGTAGCTTAAATATTGTTGTCAGGAGTGGAGAATTGTTTAATTACTATCTCTTAATTAGAACTAGCAGGTGGTAATGTGAAAATGCTCTCTTGTGGGAGATGGCATAGTTCAGCAGAAAAAGCACTGGCCTTGGAACAAGTATTTCTGAATTCAAATCCCAGTTCTGTCACTTGGGCAAATAACTTAACCTTTCTCAGCCTCAGGTTCATCTTCTACAAAATGAGGGATAATGATACTTAAGTTACAGAATTTTTATGGGAATTAATTAAGATACTAGTTGAACAGCAAGTATATGCTTGATAAATATTCTTTTGTATTTTTCAGTAGTACGTAAGTAGTTTTTTACGTGTCCCTTTAAAAAAATAAAATGTGGGGCGCCTGGGTGGCGCAGTCGGTTAAGCGTCCGACTTCAGCCAGGTCATGATCTCGCGGTCCGTGAGTTTGAGCCCCGCGTTGGGCTCTGGGCTGATGGCTCAGAGCCTGGAGCCTGTTTCTGATTCTGTGTCTCCCTCTCTCTCTGCCCCTCCCCCGTTCATGCTCTGTCTCTCTCTGTCCCAAAAATAAAAACAAAAATAAAAAAAATAAAAAAATAAAATGTGTTGCTTCTTTATAAAAACAGAATAAGATCATGAATAGAAAATATGGAAAATACAAAAGAGAAAACAAGTTACTTATAACTTATTATCTGAAAACAACCAGTTAACACATTGGGGTTTTGTTTTTAATCATTTTCTATATGTAATAGTTTTCATAAATCATACTTTGGATGTGATGCTCAGAAAGGCCTTCCTTTATGAGACAACTATTTTTAGAGCAAGATACCTATTGTATTACAGTAGTGCATTAAAGAGAAAAGGATCTCCAAGGACAAAACTATAACAACACCAACAAACCCCAATGAGTGGAATCAGAGTTAGCACTGTGAACAGATGCTGGGCTTACGCTGTAGACAAATGCCAAAGTCAATGCTCGAAGTAGGAGACAAAGCTCTGGGCTCCACCAGTAGATCAGGCCTTGAACTTGTGGTTCCCACACTAAAGAATTGCCTGATAACCTGAATGGGATAATCTCAGGTCAGTAATGTCTGGGCAAAAGGTAATGTAAAATTTTCTCTGGAAAAAAGTTTGTCTAATTTAGTTTCTTTAGGAGCCCGCTCCACACCCCCACCCTGCACTCCACCCCCTTCGCCCAAACTAAAGTTGATGAAGAAATGGGCACATAAATATTTTAATCTTAAAAAAAATTTTTTTTTAACATTTATTCATTGAGAGAGAGAGAGAGAGACAGAGAGAGAGAGAGAGAGAGAGAGAGAGAGAGAGAGAGACAGAGCACAAGTGGGAGAGGGGCAGAAAGAAGCAGGCTCCAGGCTCTGAGCTGTCAGCACAGAGCCCAATGTGGGGCTCAAACTCACGAACCATGAGATCATGACCTGAGCTGAATGGGATGCTTAACTCATTAAGCCACCAAGGTGCCCCAATATGTTAATCTTATATTCAGCCACATTGCTAAACTCTCTTGTCAATTTGAATAATACTCTGTCTGTACTTTGTAGAGTTTTCTACGTAGACTGTTACATTATTTGTTCTATAGTGATGGTTTTGTTTTTCTTTTCCAAACCTTAATCTTTTAATTTTTTCCCTCTCCTTACTGCACTGGCTAGGATACAATGTTGAGTAGAAGTGGAGGCAGCAAGGATACTTACCATGCTCCCAATTTTGAAGAAGATCTTTCTTACTTTTCTCCATTAAAGAGAAAGTTTGCTATAGGTTTTAGTTGATAAATTCATATCGGGTTAAAGGGGTTTTCTTCCTAGATTATGCATAAATAAAAAATCATGAATGAATTTTGGATATTATCAAATACATTTTTAAGTATCTATTGAGATAGTTATATGATTTTTCTCTCATTCTGTTAGCATGTTGAACTATATCAGGGATTGGCAAACTATGGCCCACAGCCTGGGTTTGTATGGCCTGTGACCTAATAATAACTTCGCAAATTAAAGGAACTCACTGAACTATGAGCAAGATGAAAAAAATATGAATAAGCATCTAGAAACACAGTAATGAAACTATAGAATAACAAAGACAAAGAGGAAATCTTAAAATCTGTGGGCTTAGGAAAGACATTCTTTCTGTGGCTGATCTTGGATTAATGGAACTAGTTTAATAGTTATAAAATTCTCTAAGAACTCAAGTCAGTGAACGCAACATGCTTTGAAGGCAGGAATGATTTAGTTTTAGCATACCTCTCTATCATTGGGAATTATAGACAAATGGACATGGGAAGTGTAGTATGGAAGAAAGTGGAAAAAGTTAAAGATTTGTTACTATCTTTTCTCTACGTCCTCACTCTGTTCTTTAGATATTTTATGTTGTTGACCTGGTCTATAACATCTTTAGTGCTACTGAAACTCTAAAGCAGTTTTGTTAGGAAACCTTTATTTTTCTAAAAAAAAATTAATATTCATTTATTTCAGAGAGAGAGAGACAGAGAGAGAGAGGAAAGAAAGAGTGCACACACAAGCTGGGGAGGCGCAGAGAGAGAGGGAGAGAGAGAATCCCAAGCAGGCTCTGTGATGACAGTTCACAGCCTGATGTGGGGCTCAAACTCACGAACTGTGAGATCATGACCTAAGCCAAAATCAAGAGTAGGATGCATAACCGATTGAGCCACCTAGACGCCCCAGGAAACATTTCTTTATATGGTATAGTTTGTTAGATAATGAAAGCTACATAGCCAATGTGTCTTATTTTTTTCTTGACTTCATGTAAGTTTAGATTTAAATTTAGTAACATTGATTCTAACCATTTTATCTTGGATCCTGCCTTACATAGTTTTATTTTTAATGACATACATGAAAGAATGATTAAAATAAAAATTTATTTATTTATTTATTTATTTATTTATTTGAGAGAGAGAGAGAGAGAGAGAGAGCACGCACAGGCAGGAGAGGGGCAGAGAGAGAGAGGGGGAGAGGAGAGGGGTCAAGATCCCACAACCTGGGATCATGACCTAAGCCAAAATCAAAAGTTAGGTGCTCAATTGACTGAGCCATCCAGGCGCCCCATAAAATAAACAGTTACTATAATGAGGGACTCAACTTGTAGGTCAAATACTTGCAGGAGCTCATACAGAAATTTGTATCTTAAACTGGGTTGCTGCTGTAACCAACATCTAAAGTATGAGGCACTGGTTTAGAACAGATTAAGGGTATAATTCTCTTATTCTACATGGCCTCGAGGTAACCACCGTTAAGTTCATGCCTGCATGCATGCTTGGATATATGGGAATAAGGAAACCAGTAGTGAGGGTACTTCCAAGAAAAAATCTTGGAGTATTTATTGGTACCTGGCACTGAAGACTAAAGTAGGCTTGTACTCTGAGCCTTAAACAATAAACCTTAAATGATCTATCATTTTCTTTTTTCTTTTCTTTTCTTTTCTTTTCTTTTCTTTTCTTTTCTTTTCTTTTCTTTAATTTTCTTTCTATTCTCTTTCTTTCTTTCTTTCTTTCTTTCTTTCTTTCTTTCTTTCTTTCTTTCTTTCTTTCCTCCTTCCTTCCTTCCTTCCTTTCTTTCAGCTTTATGCCTAGTGTGGAGCCCAACCCAGGGCTTGAACTCATGACCCTGAGATCAAGACCTGGTCTGAGATCAAGAGTCAGACACTTAACCAACTGAGCCGCCCAGGTGCTCTGATCTATCATTTAAATCAACTCCAAAGAAACCTATAGAATTCACAGAATTCCATACTGTAAATATCATTGTTTATTTAGTTATTCATCTGCTGATGGGCATCAGGTCTGT
Source organism: Herpailurus yagouaroundi (assembly GCF_014898765.1). Lineage (NCBI taxonomy): Eukaryota > Metazoa > Chordata > Mammalia > Carnivora > Felidae > Herpailurus > Herpailurus yagouaroundi. Next base: position 4,278,593 of record NW_024412401.1, read on the forward strand.
GGCATTTAAAAAATATATTATAGATTATAATAAGGGGAAACTGAATAGTTTTCCTGAAATGACATTGCTTATATGAAAAGAGATTTTTATTTTTTATTTTTTTATTTTTTAACATTTCTTTATTTTTGAGACAGAGAGAGACAGAGCATGAACAGGGGAGGGGCAGAGAGAGAGGGAGACACAGAATCTGAAACAGGCTCCAGGCTCTGAGCTGTCAGCATAGAGCCCGACGCGGGGCTCGAAATCACGGACCGTGATCATGACCTGAGCCGAAGTCGGACGCTTAACTGACCAAGCCACCGAGGCGCCCCTGAAAAGAGATTTTTAAATTTTACTCTCTCTCTAGTAAATTTGACATTAAGAATGGCTGAATCATTAGGGGCACCTGGGTGGCTCAGTCGGGTAAGTGTCCACCTTCAGCTCAGATTATGATCTGACGGTTCATGGGTTCGAGCCTTGCATCGGGCTCTGTGCTGACAGCTCAGAGCCTGGAACCTGCTTCAGATTCTGTGTCTTCCTCTCTGCCTCTCCCCTGCTCACACTGTCTCTCTCTCTCTCTCTCTCTCTCTCTCTCTCTCTCTCTCTCAAAGATAAATAAACATTAAAAAAATTTAAAAAAAAAGAATGACTGAATCATTAGGATTAGAATAAAGGTATAGTTATAGTTCTTCATTTTGTTTTGAGAAAAGTTAGGTATCTATTAAATTCTGATGACTTTCACTTATATCTGAAACATACTAGATGTGCTTATTATTTATAGAAAATTTAAAAATATTTATATATTTATAATATTATTTAATAAAGTTAATAATCTTTCTGTAAAGTTAAAAAATTACCTCCTGATTTATCTTTCTTAAAAAATAAATTCTGGGGGCACCTGGGTGGCTCAGTCAGTTAAGCGTTTGGCTTTTGATTTTGGCTCAGGTCATGATCTTATGGTTTATGGGATCGAGCCCCAATTCGGGCTCCGTACCGACAGGGCAGAGCTTGCTTGGGATTCTCTCTCTTGCTCTCCTTCTGCCCCTCCCCAGCTCGAGTATGTGCATGCACACATTCTGTCTCTCTCAAAATAAATAAACTTAAAAAACAATTCTGCTCATCTAATTAATACACATATTTGAGCTATTACTGTGTGGAAAGTATGGGACTTACCTTTGTGGAGAATGTAGTGAATTTAGTTAAAAAAGAAGACCTTTATCTTTTTTTTTTTTTTTCAACGTTTATTTATTTTGGGGACAGAGAGAGACAGAGCATGAACGGGGGAGGGGCAGAGAGAGAGGGAGACACAGAATCGGAAACAGGCTCCAGGCTCTGAGCCATCAGCCCAGAGCCCGACGCGGGGCTTGAACTCACGGACCGCGAGATCGTGACCTGGCTGAAGTCGGACGCTTAACCGACTGCGCCACCCAGGCGCCCCTAAAAAAAAGAATACCTTTATCTTTTTTAAAAAACTTTTTATTGTTTATTTTTGTGAGAGAGAGAGAGAGAGACAGACAGACAGAGAGACCTCCCCCCGCAGGGACGGGAGGGACAGAGAGAGAGGGACACACAGACTCTGAAGCAGGCTCCAGACTCGGAGCTGTCAGCACAGAGCCCAACAAGGGACTCGAACTCACCAACCATGAGATCATGACCTGAGCCAAAGTCGGACGCTCAACCGACTGAACCACCCAGGTGCCCCAAGAATACCTTTATCCTAATGCTTGGTGAGATTTTTGATATCACAATGGATGAGAGCATCTGAAACTATTATAAAATCTTAAATTCTCTGAATTGTCGCAATTTTGTAATTCTGTCCATGAAATATTCTAGACATTGGTTGAGAGAGAAAGGCTTAGGAAAAAAATAAGGATTTATTCACAGCAAGTTTCCCAAATAGTTCCTTTGTGTAACTTGGATCCAGCTCTTATTCATGTGCCCTTTTCCCTCAACTTTTATGTCACCTACCAACTTCTGCTGTGTTCTTTTATCCCACCACGTGGTAGCAGCCTCACAGGGTCTCAAAGACTTAACGCCTCTTCCAGCTGTCTGGATCATGCTTTACCTTCTTGCCGCTGCTTTGGTTTTTTTTTGCTTAGGTATCAGTTTTAATAGAAAATTAACTCTGTGCTTTATTATTTTCCATTCTCAAACTTAATTACACTTAGATTATGGATGGGAAAGAAGAAGCAAGAGGAAAGAAGAGTACGTTTTTTAAAGTTCAGGTGAAATAATTTGCAAAGATATTTTGGAATTGTAGTAATTGTGGCAAAGGGTCACATTTTATAAATATTTACCTTCTTTTCATTAAAAAATTCTGCCTTTTATATTATTAATAAAATTATTTGACATACTCTGGGGGTATAGAATGTGAATATTGCAGTGAAGTCATTTATTTACATACTTTTTAATAAATGCTGTATTTTCTCTAGTAAACTTTTAAACAGAAGAGCCCCCAAATTCATTTACTTTAAAAAATTTAAACATTTTTCAGTTGATAAATCCTGATTATAATAATAATTAATATCTATCACATAACCTATTTTCATAAAGTAGGATTATTAACGCCATTACTTAATTTAAAAGTCTTATCATTTTTTACTTTAATCCCATATATTTTTTTATCTTCCTAATGACTTATCCCATTGAGACCTATAGGGTAGTCAATTATATTTCAAGGTCAGAGAAGACAGAATTAAGAAAATAACAGCTCTCAGGACATTTTTTTTTAAATATTAATTTAGCAGAGAAGATTCAAGCTAGAATCTAGAAGATTCATAAAAAGTTGTTATTCCTGTTTTTGTTAGTCTGGACAACATAAATATATAAAATAAAATAAAATAAAATTCCTTTACTGTTTAGACATATGACATAATTTACATTGTTCAAAGTGTATGTTCTCATATATAATTTTAAAATATCTTCTCCATGTTTAAATTTGTCATCAAGAAGTGACAATTTGAGATTAGAGTTACTATGTTTCTTAATTGAGTACTAACCTTTGGTTAGGTCATATTTTAAATATTATTGAAAAATATTTTGAATCCTACAATTCAAGTTTGTATAATTTTTTTAATGTTTATTTATTTATTTTTGAGAGAGAGAGAGAGAGAGGGAGAGCACAAGCAGGGGAAGGGTAGAAAGAGAGAGAGAGAGAGAGAGAGAGATTGAGAGACCCAGAATCTGAAGCAGGCTCCAGGCTCTGAGCTGTCAGCACAAAGCCCAATGCGGGGCTGAAACCCACGAACTGTGAGATTGTGACCTGAGCCGAAGTCAGATGCTTAACCAACTGATTGAGCCACCCAGGATCCCCTGTATAAATTTTTTTACAAATGTTACATAATTTGTTTTTCTGATTAAACATGATTAAGGAAAAACTTTAAAAACACAGAACCCCCCCAAATGTATATGAAAACCTATTATCACACATATATAACAATTATTAATATTTTGGCAGATAAGACTGGAAGCATGCTATATGTAGTTTTGCATCCTGTTTTTTAGGCAGATTGGCATTATTTTTACATTTACATTCACACTATTCTGGCAACGATTAGAATGTGGAGTGTAGGTATGCAAAAGTGGAAACAGAGACACCAGTTAGAGGCTAACAGTGTAATCTAGAGCAGGGATAATGGTGACCTGGAAGAGGGTGGGAGGAGTAAAGCATGATGAGATTCTGGATATGTTTGCATTTTGATGGTAAAATGTGGAGACTTTCCAGTGGGGTAGATGTGACATATGAAAGAGATGCATCAACACCTGGGTGAATGGAATTGACAATAAATGTCAATGTTGAAATTATTTACGAACTTTATTGTCATAAGCCATATAGTATTCCATCTTAGGAATGTGCTAAAATGTATTTAACTCTTTTCTTGTTGTTGGATATTCAGACTGTGTCTATTTTTTTCACTATTAAAATGAAGATGAGGACCTTATAATTAAGTCTTTGACTACATAGTCAATTATATTCTTAGGATCGAGTTCAAGAAGCAAGATTTATTGGGTCAAAGATACAGATACTTTATTTTTTTATTTTTATTTTTTTTAAGTGTTTATTTTTGAGAAAGAGAGAGAGAGAGAGAGAGAGAGAGAGATAGACTGTGAATGAGGGAGGGGCAGAGAGGGGGAGACACAGAATCCAAAGCAGGCCCCAGGCTCTGCGCTGTCAGCACAGAGCCTGACACAGAGCTCAGGCTCATGAACTGTGAGATCGTGACCTGAGCCAATGACCTGAGCCATGACCTGGGCTTAACCAACTGAGCCACCCAGGGGCCTCATAAAAATACAGACACTTTAGGTTGGTGTGTGTGTGTGTGTGTGTGTGTGTGTGTGTGTGTGTTTAAGGCTATGAATATATTTTTTTTAGATCCAAATATATAAGAGCACCTGTTTGACCCCATTCTCATCAGCATCGGGTATCATTAGGTATTACTATTAAAACACCAATAACAACAAATCAAAGCCAAGAACATTTGCCAGTGTGACAGATAAGGAAAGGTGTATTCTTTTGTTTTGCACTGAGCATAAGATGAACACTGAATTTCCCCCCATATAGGTGTTTTTTGTTCAAATAATTTTATGTAAATTTAATTTTCTTGTAGTGTAGTTTTAGAGAAGCAGAACAAACATTTCTGAGTATATACTTTAGTTAGACACATTGGTAAGACACTCCATAATATTTTATTTAACAGTTATGATATTTTAAGAGATAAGTATTATTGCTTACATGGGGCAAATGAAGAAACAAAAATACCAGAGAAAAACTTGACAATATACATAATGAAGCTGCTTTATATAAAAGCCAAATGTCTTTGTTAATATTGCTTAACAGGCTTTTCTTAAAGATGCTTAATAGCTTTAAAGAGTGTTCTTGTTGAAAAATTTTAATATTAATTTATCACAGGGAATTTTCATATTTTTATATTTAAAAAAATAAAATGTTTCACACCTTTGTAAAGGAAAAGTGGTAAGTACCATATATTTTTGGTGTGTTACAAGAATATTTTCATGACAGAATAAAAAATTATTTGCCTTTTGCCAAAGTCATTCATAGGTCAGTTTTAGAAGATATTATTGCTTCTAGACTTGAAGATATGAATATTCCTATTGCCTATCATATATTGCCTGCTTAAAGAAAATTCAATAGCAATGAAACTGATTTTCTCCTATCAAGCCACTTAATCATATTCTGAATTAGTCAGAATATTTTTTTTGAACTTCAAAAAAAGGAATTGTACTATTTCCATTTAAATAAAATTTCCATTTTATTAAAATTTCCATTTTATTAAAAAATGACATTGACGGGGGCGCCTGGGTGGCGCAGTCGGTTAAGCGTCCGACTTCAGCCAGGTCACGATCTCGCGGTCCGTGAGTTTGAGCCCCGCGTCGGGCTCTGGGCTGATGGCTCGGAGCCTGGAGCCTGTTTCCGATTCTGTGTCTCCCTCTCTCTCTGCCCCTCCCCCGTTCATGCTCTGTCTCTCTCTGTCCCAAAAATAAATAAACATTGAAAAAAAAAATTAAAAAAATAATGACATTGACTTTTTGGTTTTTAATCATCGTCATATGTATATATACAGATACACATTCATATATGCACGCCTGGTTATATCTCTATACATACACATACTATTCAATTATATACCCTATATAAATAAATTGCATATATTTCAATTATATGTTTATATACAATATATAATACATTTATATATAACATAATTATATATTTCTACTTATATATTAATTTTATATGCAAATATACACACTGTACATATATATCTGAATCTATGAATGTATATTGAAATGTATACTGTTAGAAACCTATCTTATGACATGTTTTGGGCGTGGTCTTTGCCATTTGCATATCCATCTTCTATTGGCTCCTTGCCCTTCAGTGACTTCCGACACTTAGTGGTATGCTGCCCCCAGGTGGTAGCAAGTGCTTTGATTTACATGGTCTGGATTGAAAAAATTTGTGCTTTCGCTAAGATCTAGATTAAAATTGTGAATTTCACAGGATTTTCTTTTTTTGGTAATGAATAAAAATCTGTATTAAAATAGCTGAACATGGCAAAGTTCATGCAGGAAACTGGCTGATTTTTCTACTATAAACTCTTAGAAGTAAATATTTGTGTAGAATTTGGTATCTCTCTTATTAATCCTTTGCTGTTGCCTTATCTCTAGACTCATCATTGTACTTTGATTAGAATGGTCCCTTATAATTTGCTTGGACAGCCTTTAGGGGTCAAATCATTGCCTGAATTCCAACATGGTTCAGGGTATTATTATGAGATAGTCACTATCAACGTGGCTTGAGACTTCAGGCCAGTCTGCTGTTAAAATATTTCCTTTCCTTTTGGTTCTCAGACTTGGATGGCAGTAATCCATTTATGTTTAGGGAAGTAATAATAAGTAAGGAGACAGAAGGAGTTTACTTTTCTCCTGCTTTGTCTAACTCTCCCGTCTCCCCTCTTGTGTACGCAAGCAGAACATGAAGAGAATCACCCCAGCTTTTCTTCTTCCACCATCTATGGCTAAATCTCACATAACAGTACTTTTCCAGTTCATACTATTAGAACTAGAACCTATCGATTTGCTTCTGTTTACAGAATTCAGATTGCTACGGACTCCTGCCTTAAAAATATGAAGCGCATAATTGATTCCTGAAAACACAGACAGGGAGTTCGTGAGACCAGGCAATGGGTAGATCAGTCATCCTAGCTTAGTTCAGAGAATGTTCCTTCGATGATGTAGGCAGACTGGGAATATGGCTATCACGCCTATGGAATCTCACGAGGACCCCGAATCATGCCAACAGTATAACCACTGTGGACCAGAAACTGTATATATACTTTCTGTAATCCTCACAATTACCTGGGAAGATACATATGATAATACATAAATATAGATACACAATGAATTAGGGATCAGAGTTATTAATACATTTGCCCAGAGTCACATGTTTGTAGGTTTTGGAGTCAGAATTTAAACTCAGGACTTCTGCAAATTCATAGCTCATCCTATACAGCATTTTCTTTCAGAGTTGGGGCATTTTATTTTCTCTGATGGATTTTTTTTTTTTAAAGAAAATTGGTTAAAATATCTAGAACTGGAAGCTGGAGTAATTCTAGAAGTGTCTTTATCTGAAGCTTTTTAGCTTTCAAAAGTTGTCTTCAAATACGTGTTTGTAATCCAGATTACTTCAAGTGCAGGTCAGTGTTGGTGGCAAGAGAGTACCAAAATGAAGTATATGTAAGTCACGGGAGGATTGACATTCTTACCTGGGGGAATAATACTTGATAGATGTTTCAAAATTCAACTTCATTTTCTCCTGTTTTTTTTTCTTTTTTTCTTATCTTTCTTTTTCTGGAACACCTATTAGTATTAGTCTGTCAGCAGGTGAATATCCTGGCTTGATCCTTTATGGTTCTTACATTTTTGCCCTTTTCCCTTAAATTTTTTTTTTTTTTAATTTTTAGAGAGTGTACATTTGTGAGAGGGGGAGGGGCAGAGAGAGAGAGGGAGAGAGGGAATCCCAAGCAGGATCCACATTCAGTGTGGAGCCTGAACCGGGGCTCGATCCCACAAACCGTGAGATCATGACCTGAGCCAAAATCAAGAGTCTTAACCGACTGAGCCACCCAGGCACCCCTGCATTTTCTCTTACATGTTCTTTTTGTTTTAGGTTCTGGTAAAGTCTGTAAATTTCATTTTTCTGTTTAAATATTTTATACTGGTCCTCATTTAAAAAAATGTTTATTTATTTTGGGAAAGAGAGAGAGTGGAGCAGCGGGGGGAGAGAGAGAGAGGGAGGGAGAGAGAAAATCTCAAGCAGGCTCCACACTCAGCATGAAGCCCCAGGTGGGGCGCCATCCCATGAACCGAGAGAGCATGACCTAAGCTGAAATCGAGAGTTGGACACTTAACTAACTGAGCCACCCAGGTGCCTCTGGTCCTCAGTTTTGATTTCTAAGAACTGCTTTTAATTCTCTAGTTCTCTTTTCATAACATCCCTTTTAAAAACATAGTTTTTATATCTTAAGTCATAGTTTGTTATTGTTTTAATAGACAAACAATTATTTAAATTCTCTTTCTTCTGAAGTCTTTATGAATTTTGTTTCTTTTCTTTTGAAAAAATTTTTAATGTTTATTTTTTCTTTATTTTTGAGTGAGAGAGAGAGCAAGTAGGAGAAGGGTAGAGAGAGAGGGAGACACCGAATCCGAAGCAGGCTCCAGGCTCTGAGCTGTCAGCATAGAGCCCAACTTGGTGCTTGAACCCACAAACCTTGAGATCGTGACCTGAGCACTTAGCTGACTGAGCCCCCTCTTTTTTTAATTTTATTTATTTTGAGGGAGAGAGAGAGAGAGGGAGAGAGAGAGCAAGTGGGGAAGGGGCAGAGAAAGAGAGGGAGAGAGAGAATGCCAAGCAAGTTCTGCACTGTCAGCTCAGAGCCCAACGTGGAGCCCGAACGCACTGACCAGGAGATCATGACCTAAGCTAAAACCAAGAGTTTGACGCTTAATGGACTGAGCCACCCAGGCTCCCCTTTCTTGTTTGTTTCTATTGCTCCCTTTCTTTCATGTTGGGGGCTGTCAAACACTATGTTTTACAGAAATGGCCACAGTGATATTTCTGGCTCCTCAAATGCTTCCAGAATCTTGCCAGTCCAATATGAAGAGGTAGAGTCTGTTTCCCTCTCTTTGAAATTGGGTGGGCCTTTGTGACTGCCCTTATGAACAACATAAGGGAGAAGTGATACTGCATGACTCCTAGCACTAGGTCATAAAAGGCAACATGGCTTCTGTCTGTTCATTCTCTCCTGTTGACTCTCAGCTTCTCTTGACTCTCTCCGTCAGTGTTTTTTGTTGGAACCCAGCCATCATTCTCCGGAGGCCCAGGCCACGTGGGGAACTTTGTATGGCTGTTTTCAGCTAATGGCCTCAGCTAAGGTCTCATGCAACAAGCCAGTGCCCATCCACTCCCAGACACATGTGAATGAGACTTCAGATGATTTCCCTAGCCTTCAGCTGAGGCCCCAGTCATTCAGGAGCAGAGACTCGCAGCCCATGCTGTGCCCTGTCTTATTACCGAGTCCACAGAATCCATGAACCTAATATTAAATGGTAGTTTTACACCACTACATTGTGGAATAGTTTGTTATGTAGCCCTAGTAACTGGAACCAAGGTTTCCCTCAAATTTATGGTAGGATTTGTTTGGTCATTCACATTTAAAAATGAAGAAAAAGGGAAGACTTGGTGACTGGTTTGCTTTCTTTTGAGAGAAGGGCTGTGAGCTGGCTGGGCTGGGTGACCCCCCAGACGAATATACTGGTCTTCATTTCGTGGCACCGACACTCATAAGCTAGCTGCCTATTTCTTCCTTAGAGAACTCATCCAATTCTTGTTTGCCTTTAGTTTGTTTTATGGAATAAATGTCTCTTTCTCTCTCTCTTTTTTGTTTTTGTTTTTTTTGTTTGCAGGCGAATGTCTGTTCACAGTGGGTTCTGCAGGGTTGGGGAGGGGCATGTGGGCGTGGCTGGTCATCCTGCGTATAGTGTTCCCGTGGATTTCTGACTTGCTCCTGCCCTATTTTGTGCTTTGTGTTTTCATGTCTTGAGCCCCTACTGGGGTGGAGCACCGTCCCCTTCTCCCACATGTACTCAAGGCCGAAGGCTGAAGCTTCCTCTGCCGTGTCTCATTTGAAGTCTTTCTTCTGTTGATGGCCCCTCTCCCTTTAATTTTGTTGTTGTTTGTTGATATGTTTTCCAAAAATGGAGTTTTGATAGGAGGAAGAAGCGTCATCTTGAGTTGGATTTTGGGTCTTAATGAATGGGTTTTCTGCCTGTGTATTTTTATAAAAATCTTTCATTTCATTCAAACTTGAAAATGTGTTTCATACACACATAGGACTATGCCATATTGTTCCTTCCGATCATTTAAAATTTACTTGTATGTGATATTATCAGCTCCTTCTTATTCCTAATTTTGTGTTTATGTGTTTTAATCTCATGAAGCTTGTGAGGTGAGGGTGCCCTAAAGTTTTGCTCCTTTTAGATTGACTAGTTCACTTGGGTTCAAAAATCTTGTGATTCTTGAACACCTAGTTTGTTGTAGCTGAATAAGCATTTCTGCTTCTAAGCTATCCTTTCTTCGTGCCTGAGCAGTTAATGTTAGAATTCTCCATACCTGACCCTGGATGAGCTAAAATGATTTGTCTTTTTTCTTTTTTTTAAAGTTTATTTATTTATTTATTTATTTATTTATTTATTTTTAAAGTTTATTTATTTATTATTTTAAAAATTAAAAAAAAAATTTAATGTTTATTTATTTTTGAGAGAGACAGAGATGGAGTGTGAGCAGGGGAGGGGTAGAGAGAAAGACACAGAAGCTGAAACAGGCTCCAGGCTCCGAGCTGTCAGCACAGAGCCTGATGCGGGGCTTGAACTCACGGACCGTAAGATCATGACTTGAGCCAAAGCCCGACGCCCAACCAACTGAGCCACCCAGGTGCCCCTAAAAAATTTTTTTTAATGTTTATTTATTTGAGAGAGAGAGAGAGAGAGAGAGAGAGAGAGTGAGCAGGGGAGAGGCAGAGAGAGGTGGAGACACAGAATCCAAAGCACGCTCCTGGCTCTAAGCTGTCAGCACAGTGCCCACTGCGGGGCTTGAACCCACAAATGGTGAGATCATGACCTGTGCCAAAGTTGGATGCTTAACTGACTGAGCTACCCAGGCTCCCCTATTTATTTATTTTAATAGAGAGAGAGAGAGAGACAGAAAATCCCAAGCAGGCTCTGCACTGTCAGCATAGAGCCCAATGCGGGGCTTGAACCCATAAACTGTGAGATCATAACCTGAGCTGGAATCAAGAGTTGGATACTTAACTGACTGAGCCACCCAGGCACCACAAGGATTAATCTTGTTGTTACTTATAACTCATTTTTAAAAAACTCAAAGTGAGGATCTTTCTTTTTTAGAAGTCTTCAATAGTAGGGCTTCATCAGAGGGTAAAGGTAGAGGCTACAGGAATAGAGAAGAATGAAAGATGAATTAATATTTTATTGTGTAAGATTAATAGTTTTCCTAACGTAAAGAGATTAGGGTGGGACTCAGGTTGGGGAATGCGAGAAAGATTATGATTTCAACTTTTAGTTTTATTTAACTTGAGAGAATTTAAGTTTGAGTGAGGAAATGTGAGGCTGGTGGTTGCAGTGAAGTGTTGTCAAAGATGTAAGGAGGAGATGAACTGTCTTGAAGACGTGAAAGAAGAGCAGACACGTGGGAAAGACCTAAGTTTGCAAGGCAGTAGGAAAAAGAGGAGGTAGAGAAAAGCAGGACCGAGCTAGGTCCCATGTGAAGAATTACATTGGAAGTTTGCTCAGTGATGTCAAATGCCCAGAAATAGTACATAGTAACTTTGAATCTCTGCTGAAAACTTGAAGATATTTCTGCATATGCTTAGATTCATATGTAGAAACTCTTTAAAAGAAGATAGTTTTCAGGGGCGCCTGGGTGGCTCAGTGGGTTAAGCGTCCTACTTCGACTCAGGTCACGATCTCGCGGTCCGTGAGTTGGAGCCCCGCGTCGGGCTCTGGGCTGACGGCTCGGAGCCTGGAGCCTGCTTCCGATTCTGTGTCTCCCTCTCTCTCTGCCCCTTCCCAGTTCATGCTCTGTCTCTCTCTGTCCCAAAAATAAATAAACGTTAAAAAAAAAATTAAAAGAAGATAGTTTTCAAAGGAAATATTTAATCAACAAATAGCGAATGTTCTTCCTGTTTCCAAGGACATCTGAGCTCATGGGGAGCATAGATATGCATACACTTATGTATAATATAGGATAGAGAGAGGGCCGTGAGAGAGACAGAGGGTGCTACAGGGGCCTGGGTGAGAGGATCTGTAAGAACTGTAGATTGTCAGAGAGTTGTTAAGTTTTACATTAAAACTGTTTTTCTGTGTAATGTTATTTTGCTCCTCTCTGCAAGCAGGTCAGCAAATTAGCTGCTGCTAATAAGTCAGTCAGAGAACGACAAGTACCATATGATTTCACTCATACGTGGAATTTAAGAAACAAAAATGAACAAAGACAAAAAAAGAAAGAGAAAAACCAAGAAACAGACTCTTCACTCTAGAGAATAGACTGATGGTTACCAGAGGGGAGGTGGGTGGGGTGATGGGTGAATAGGTGACGGGGATTAAGGAGGGCACTTGTCGTGATGAGCACTGAGGGATGTATGGAAGTGTTGGATTGCTGTATTGTACAACTGAGCCCAGTACTATATACTGTATGCCAACTGTACTGGAATTGCGATAAAAAACTTAATAAAAATTTTAAAAAACTCTCAAAAAATTAGCTTCTGTTGATTTGAAAAGATAATCACCAAGGTGTGTGTACCTTTAGTTCTTCAGTGGGCTCCTCTTCCTTGCCTGGCATATAGAAAAGGCTGGGAACTGGCCACCGGCCTGTTGGGTCCCGCCTGTGCTAGGAGAATGGTGGAGCCAGAGGTCAGATTTCACACGGCAAAGAGTAGCAAGCATTCCGTTTATTGAGCGGTTACTGTCTCTGGCCCTGCTAGATACTAGAAATATATTACCACATTGAATCCTCACAAGAACCTATGATCCAGGCAGCATAATTTCCTTTTTTTTTTTTTTTTTTTTTTACAAGTTAGGAAAATAAGACTCAGGGTTGTTAGTAATTTGACCAAGTTTCCTCAGCTAATAAATATTAAAGCAGGGCTCTGTATTTAGATCTTTTGGCTCTAAAGTTGCTACTCTTTTATTTTATCTGGTATGTGGGTGGGGAATGAACCTAGAAGACATAATGTTTTGCTTTGGGGAAGTAAGGAAAGGCAAAAAGAAAAGATGGTACTTGATAACCTGAAGGAAGTTTGAAGAAATTAGGACTGTCCAGGTATGTCTGAATGGAAAGCCACGATTCTGAAAATAAATAAAGATGAGAAAGAATGAGAAGAAAGAGAGACATGAAAGATGCGAAGACAGGAGATTGGGGAAACAGGGCACAGGATAGTTAGCCACTAATTTTAAGGTCAAAAGCACCTAAAACTTAAGTAGCTATAAATCTGATTATACTTTTTCTCTCTTATTGAAAAGACTGCAAAATTTGCTATGCAAGAGTTTCATGTTGGATGTGCTAAAACTACGTGCAGACTAAGTGTAAGAACTATGTGAAAACTATATGTAAGAGCTATGTGACCTACTGGTAGCAAATACCAAAAGCCTCTCACTACAGACTGAGACTGGGGACGTCCGTGGAGATTGTTAAGGATAAGAAACTTAATAAGCAAAGCTGCTGTCTTAGGTAGAGGAACTGATGTTCCTGTAGTCTTGCTGAGATTTCACCGGGGTCGGTCAAGTGGTAGTACCTAGAAAATTGGAAAGCTCTTTTATATTTGTATTAACAAGTGACAAAGGCATTAAGTGAGCATCCAGTTTAAACAAAATATGCTTACAAAAAGTGTTTTTGCTGTTTGTTTCTCAGGTGGTGAAAAGTTCTGACAAGGCATGAAAGACATCAGACATGGAGATGTGTTGAGATTTACTCTAGCTTTAAATGCCTCAGATATGCTGTAATCGGCGGGTACATAAACATACCTCTGCAGTACAAATAAAACCCCAGAACAATACCTGGTCTTTTCAAATGATTCTAATGATAATGAAGTCCATAATAATAGGAAGTGCAGGCATTGAGAATTAGATATTCTCATTTTATGCAGTCCTCTTTCTCCTGTGAAACTATGCACTCAAAGTCTTTGACCATAATTTCAAAACCTCTTTTCTCTGAAATACTGATTTTTGCTCATGTTGGGGAGTAGAAAGTGCAGCCACTGGATATTGGAGGCCAATCGAGAACCCATTGATATTGTCAATATTAGGCATATTTGAAGTTCGTAGAGATAGATTTCAGACGTTGTTTAAGAATTGTGTAGCACTTATGGGGCGTCTGGATGGCTCAGTCGGTTGAGTGTCCGACTTCAACTCAGGTCATGATCTCACAGTCTGTGAGTTTGAGCCCCGCATCGGGCTCTGTGCCGACAGCTCAGAGCCTGGAGCCTGCTTCGGATTCTGTGTCTCCCTCTCTCTCTGCCCCTCCCCTGCTCATGCTCTGTCTCTCTCTGTCGCAAAACGAAATAAAAACATTAAAAAACAAACAAACAAAAAGAATTGTGTAGCATTTTTAAGTACTTAGAAATTGAACATAGAGATCCTGTTGAAGAATTTCTTTCAAGTTGAGTGATTCGTTATATTCTAAATGGGTTTCCTTCAGCCATTCAATTTGGCTCTTTCCCCTTCTTTTCTTAAGGTCATACCCTAATTTTTATGATCACAAAACTGTACATTGCAAGCACTTTTAAAAAAATGTTAGCCCCTTCAGAGATCGAATGAAAATGAAACTAGAAGTTAGATCATGTGAAAGAAGAGAGCCACACTAGGAATTTTTTTAGTGTCTAAGAATTAAAACCACACTTGACACTTTCTTAATCTTCTATTTCTATTAATTTATGAGACATGGAACTGGAGGCTTAATGGTATTATTTCTACATTGTAATTATACTAATAAACATCTTTGTCCATGACCTTGGAATTTATAGTGCAGCAGGAAAGATTTATTGACTTATGCTTTGGAAGATATATGGGATTATTGCATAAGTAGATTTCATGTTAAGCACATGTACTTGCATGCCATTTATTCCAGTTAGTTTGAGCTGTAACTTGTCTTTTTTATTTCAAAAATAGAAAGGGTTCTTGTTAAATCCAGATTCCTGAGAGATCTTTGTTATATTATCGAGTCAACTACAAAGTAACTACTTTACCTTGAAATGTGCAAAAGGAATCAATAGGCCTACAAAACTGCCTTTTAAAAAAATGTTTGAAATCATAGTTTTCCTGGTAGCCTGAATATCAATGCATAGGACTTTTCTGGGTTTCTTTCTTTCTCTGGTTTTGTTGCAATATTAAAGTCCCTTGTAGTTTGAGGGTGTTTGGGTATTTTGGTTTTGATTTCTTTTTTTGTCCCCTGCCCTGGCCTATTTGTTTGTCTTGTTTTTTTGTAAAGAAGTACGACTTACAAGGAATTTTCCTTCGGGTGCCTTTACTTTTCATCTTAATCAACTTTCCCCATGATCTCTGTTTCCTTTTCACTAAGGCTTAAGTCCACAACGATTTTTATTTTTTACACTTTTCTTTATGAGACGCCATAGAAAGGCCAGATAAGTCTACGGCGAGCCTTCACATGTCAAATCTACTTCTCAGTGATACTCGTGTTAAATCTCTTTCCCCTCTAATTCGACCTCATTTGGTTGTGGTGGGCACGTGATCTGCTGGCACTCCATACTTAAATGAAGTCATTTTAGTCTGAAATATCCATTTCGGTCTGAAAACCCGAATTCAAGTATATGTAAACTGTAATTTTGTGAATGATATTCGTTTACATTGTGCCACATAATATATATTATGACTGAAGTCGATTTTTGCCACTGCTACAGAGTCTTTAGTTTCTGTGATTAATTGAATTCATAATATGCTAAAAATATTGTATGCAATTTTATGATCTTATGACTTGTATTTTTCGGAAGGAGTTCTCCATAATTTTCGAACTGTGGCTTCAGGGACTGTGTACATTTTGTTAGTATTTGTCCTTGCATTAGATATGGTTTTCTCAGCACTCTAAGTCATTTATAGAGGATATCTTATTTAATTTTTAAAGCAATTTTTGAGTTAAATATCATCATCCATAATTTGCAGATGAAGAAGCCAAGGCACAGAGAATTTAACTTGCCCCAGGTTGTAGAGCTAGTAATTGGTGGAACAAGAAACAGAACCCAGAGATGTTTATTGATAATTCTAATAGTAAGAACTTTCTCTATTAGAAAAATTATTTCCTTTGAATGCACTATAAAAATGACCCAGATTGTACAGTTTAATTACAAACATTCCGTGGCTAACTATGAAAATACTATTATTTGTTGTTTCAATGGGTCTATTTTTAAATTAGTAAGCAGTACATTACAAGTTAAAGGGCTAATCAAAATTTATTTACTCTCTGAATGTGTTTTAGTTTTCATTAATCTGAGACTCAGTGGTGGTTTTGTTTCAGAAATTTAATTTAACTCTGATCAAATATAGTAACCAACTATAGAATATTACATTTGTAGTGGAATGAGCATAAATATAAATGTCTCAGACTTTGAAGGTAATTATCTAATTATATGTTTATATTTCTGACATGATTATGTGGCAATGTTTAATTCATTTTAGAGGTAATTTTACTCCTTTGTGGAGCTATGTATTCTAAATCATTATATCATTCTGTTTATAGGAAACATTTAATTAACATGCTCGAGTTTAAAAAAAATTCTTTTTTAATGTTTGTTTATTTTTGATAGAGAGAGGGAGAGCATGAGTGGGGGAAGGGCAGAGATCGAGGGAGACACAGAATCCGAAGTAGGCTCCAGGCTCCGAGTTGTCAGCACAGAGCCCAATACTGGGCTTGAACTCCCGAACCGTGAGATCATGACCTGAGCCAAAGTGGGACGCTTAACCGACTGAGCCAGCCAGGCACCCCAACATGCTTGAGTTTTATTTGGAAGTTCCCAAATGTATTTCACTGTTATGTTACTAACTTAACATGAGATTTCAGAAAACCAACAGTATTTACTAATCTTGAAAAATTGCATTTTAATTTAGTATTTTCAGAGAGTTAACTAATGAATGACCTCGTCATGCTTTGATCTTATGAATGCTGGCAAGTGTTATTTACTATGTTTTAATTAAAACTGTATGTTAGGTAGTATTAACCTGTATAAAATTGGAAGGTCTGAAACTATCAAGGGTAAAGTATGTTTGTCAGTTTTGTCTTCTGATAGCCAAAGATCTGGCCAAATTCCAAAATGTAGTTAGGGAGGTATAAGTAATAAGGATTATTGTTAAGAGTACCAACAAGGAAAATCTCTGTGATAGATGAAACAAGAAACACCTTTATGGTGGCTTTTATCTTATTTCAGCAACAAAGTCAGAGTATCAAAGCAGACCAAAATTATCAACGGCGCTTCTATGATGGAAATAGAATTTGTCTATTTTTCTGTTTTGAGTCCTGTGACACAGAACATAGAGTCCTTGTGGAATTTAGAAAATCATTTGTCTATAAAGAGTGTGGATTTAGGGTGTTTATGCTGTGTCATGGCTAAAAGTATTAAAAAGAAACAACTTTAATTATGGTGGGGGTTTGACAAAATCCCCTGAATCAGATGGATGTGTATTACGATGTGACTATTAGCTTAAGAAATACTAAGACCCTTACTGCTTATTCTCTGAAAGGGAAACAAATTGAAATCTTCTCTCTCAAAAAGTTGGATAAATGATAGTGATTAAATGTAACTGTCTATTATATATATACATATGTATATATATATCTGTATATATATATATATATCCCCTTTCATAAAAGGTTATATAACTGATTAATTTCCTTGCCTTGTTTAGTAGAGCACATTTACATAATCAATTTCAATTACTGTTGTTATGATATTGTGTATATAAATTTAAACTAAGGTTTTGTGATGAAAGTTGATCTTATGAAAATTGTGACAATCACCTAAAGTTTATACATATTATGTTAAAAATAAGGAAAAATACTGAGAATATTTATGTTGTCATTTTGGTGTATACCTTTCAGAATTTTAAATGTAAACATTAATGTGTTTATATGCATATTAGTGTAGACGATAGATCATAGATGTATTTAAAAATATGGTGTCATGACCAAAGCATTCTTGAAAAAGTAAACCAAAGCAGGAGGCATCACAATCCCAGACTTCAAGCTATACTACAAAGTTGTAATCATCCAGACAGTATGGTATTGGCACAAGAACAGACACTCAGATCAATGGAATAGAATAGAGAACCCAGAAATGGACCCACAAACGTATGGCCAACTAATCTTTGACAAAGCAGGAAAGAATATCCAATGGAATAAAGACAGTCTCTTCAGCAAGTGGTGCTGGGAAAACTGGACAGCGACATGCAGAAGAATGAACCTGGACCACTTTCTTACACCATACACAAAAATAAACTCAAAATGAATGAAAGACCTCAATGTAAGACAGGAGGCCATCAAAATCCTCAAGGAGAAAGCAGGCAAAAACGTCTTTGATCTTGCCCGCAGCAATTTCTTACTCAACATGTGTCCAGAGGCAAGGGAAACAAAAGCAAAAATGAACTACTGGGACCTCATCAAAATAAAAAGCTTCTGCACAGCAAAGGAAACAATCAGCAAAACTAAAAGGCAAGCAACAGAATGGGAGAAGGTATTTGCAAATGACATACAGATAAAGGGTTAGTATCCAAAATCTATAAGGAACTTATCAAACTCAACACCCAAAAAACAAATAATCCAGTGAAGAAATGGGCAAAAGACGTGAATAGACACTTCTCCAAGGAAGACATCCAGATGGCCAACCGACACATGAAAAAATGTTCCATATCACTTATCATCAGGGAAATACAAATCAACACCACAATGAGATACCACCTGACACCTGTCAGAGTAGCTAACATTAACACCTCTGGCAACAACAGAAGTTGGCAAGGATGCAGAGAAAGAGGATCTCTTTTGCATTGTTGGTGGGAATGCAAGCTGGTGCAGCCACTCTGGAAAACAGTGTGGAGGTTCCTCAAAAAATTGAAAATAGAACTACCCTATGACCCAGCAATTGCACTACTTGGCATTTATCCAAGGGATACAGGTTTGCTATTTCGAAGGGACACATGCCCCCCCCCCGCCTCATGTTTATAGCAGCACTATCAACAATAGCCAACGTATGGCAAGAGCCCAAATGTCCATCAGTGTTTGAATGGATAAAGAAGATGCAGCATATATGTACAATGGAGTATTATTTGGCAATCAAAAAGAATGAAATCTTGCCATTTGCAACTACGTGGATGGAACTGGCAGGTATTATGCTAAGTGAAATTAGTCAGAGAAAGACAAAAATCATATGACTTCACTCATATGAGGACTTTAAGAGACAAAACAGATGAACATAAGGGGAAGGAAGCAAAAATAATATAAAAACAGGGAGGGGGTCAAAGCAGAACAGACTCACAAATATGGAGAACAAACTGAGGGTTACTGGAAGGGTTGTGGGAGGGCGGATGGGCTAAATGGGTAAGGGGCATTAAGGAATCTACTCCTGAAATCATTGTTGCACTATATGCTAACTAATTTGGATGTAAATTTTAAAAAATAAAAAATAAAATTAAAAAAATATGCTGTCATGTTTTACAGTGTTATAGTAGCCCTTTTTAAATTTAGAAATATATCATGGCCATTTTAAAGTATCAATAAATATAATTTATTTTTGAGAAGAAGAAAAGTAACAAAGAATTGCTTAGACATATTTTCTCCTTATTATATGTTTTAGAGTGGAAAATATTAAAATAAAATATGCTATACTAAAATATAAATTAAGGAAGGCTTCAGAAGAAAATGTTTTTTATAAAGTACAGACACACAGATTAGTTTAGTTTAATCTGTAGTGTGTAACTCAATATTTTTCCATAAGGTGGCAATATACTTTTATCATGTTTTTACACTGACTAAAATCAAATGACTTGCTATGGTTTTTAATATTTAATTAAAATTCATTTCTCTACTGATGATCTACTATTAAATCAGACTAGAAGCTGATTTTCTAAAGTATCCATTAATGATTTCATAACTGTATAAATCTTAGAGTAGATTGCTGTATGTAGGAATAGAACTGTATCAGTCAGGATACTCTTTGTAATGTTGCAGTAACAAGTGACCCCAAAATTTCAGTAATCTTACAAGAGACTTCTTGCACCTTGTGTATACCCATCATGGATCAACTGGTTTCTGGTTCATGGGTTCCTCACACTGAATAAGACTGATAGAATAACCCTTATCTTGGACACTGCTGGTCTTGTGGTAATGGTCTCTATTTAAAACATTGCTGTTCTTGTGTCTACTAGGAATTGACATTATTTTACTTCTGTCCACATTTTGTTGGCCAAAGAAAGAAACATGGAAACTCCCAAATCTTACAAGATAGGGACTATATAATCCTTTTTCCAGAAGAGACATCACCAATTATATAGTCAATCCAGATACCAGTGGAACAGGAGAGAGTATACTTTCTCTCAGGGAGGTGGAACAAATACGATCCACTACAATAACTAATTTTTTAAAGCTTTATAAATACAGAAAAGAGGAAGGCTCTGTTTTCTAGTTAGTCATATTCACTGAATTTCATATAACTTTACATTTTATCATCTGTAGCTCTAAGTTTGCTAGAAAGGCTGAAAACAGGGAACTATATATTTAGTTGCCACTTTTCCCTCTTGTTCTAGAGTTTTTATTAGTCTAAAAAGGAAAGGATTATCCAGGGTATTATGCTGTTTTTCTTTAAATAAACTTGAATGTTCTAGAATATGTAGACTGTTAACATTCCATAAAGCATTTTCTAGGGTCCGGAAGCCATAGGCCTGACATTTCAAGGAGTCACCACTAGATGGTGATCTCGCTCATTTAGAGAGATAGAAAAGCTGTGTGTTTTTCTTCAGGTGAATGGGTTGGTTACAGAGGGAACAGAAATGTAAACCATACTAATTTTATGGGAAGCTCTTTGTAATCAAAATGGTACTATTTACTGAGTATGTATACGTACATGTGTACACACACACACACACACACACACACACACACCCTCACACAGGAAAACTCCCTTTGAAGCAAAGCCATAAAAAATGTGTTTTGCTATGTTGTTACTTCCCTTGAATATGTATATATATGTATATATAGTATGTATATGTTGAATATATATTATATATTCAACTGCTACTATCCAAAGACGCAAGTTTTCGCCAACTACAGTTTCTCAAGAAATTGCACTAAGCCTTGGGTTCATCTCTCTGCTTTTTCCTAATACTTTGTTTTAAATTGCTAACTGTTGCTGAATCTTTGTTTTAACACTTTTGTATTACTCTTTAGTCTCTTTTTGTAATTATTAGGAGGAAGAGGGATTAAAAATTACATATTTCACTCAGATATGTTAAAATATCTGTCATGGGTTATCACATGATGGGAAAGCTGATACCAACCCTTTTAGTTATTTAGAAACCTTAATGGTTATTGCTAGTGGTAACTTTTTTCCTAACCTTTTTCTCTTTAAAATAACCCAGTATAACAACTAACTTGTTATACACTACAAGTAGTGTAGTTCTTTGAAAACAATCACTGATTTCAGTTGTTAATTGACTTTTTGGTGCTCCTAAAATAATGTATTGTTATCATATATTTCATCATAACTGAGCTGAGACTCAGTTATGGCTCTCTGTCTTATGATTCAAATAGCTTATAGGATTTCATATAGTTATTAGTAGAAATAGAAAATCTATGGCTAGGATGTTGCATTTATATGAAGTAAATATTTAATATTTATTCTGCTTGAGTAATGTAAAAGTGAATTTGATATAATACTCTTTAGCATACTAAGGAAAACTATCTATTACAAGCCAGATCTTTTAAAAATAGTTTTAAATCTAGTGTATCACTGAATCATTATGCTCAAAGGTGAAATCTTCTCAAACCTTTGTTAGATTCCAGCTGAAGATGCAAATGAGCTTTTCAGTATGGCCAGAATGATCTCGTGCATTTTTTCTAATTTGGCAGTTACGGTTTTTCATATGATCTCTGAGACCAAGATTGAAGAATGCTGCCCCAGGCCAGGAATATTGCAGTGGCTTCCCATGGCTTTCTATGACAATAGTTGGCAAGTACTTAGTCATAGACCCTTCTTTGAACATAATCTTATACAAAAGCTCATAGAAAACATTAATACAAAGTCTGGTGGAGAGAAGGAAGGGAGTTGGGAGTCTACTAATTCAAGTGTTGCCTCCAAGTTGTTTGATGCCCCTCTGTGGAACACTGTATAAAAATCATTTGAAAGATTAAAAGTCTGGTTTTCTGACCACACTTGGATTATATGTACCTTTCTAGTCTTTTCTCCTGCCATTCTCAATGGCATCCTTCAGCCAAGCCTTACCTCTTGTATTTCTCAGATGTGCCATTTTATTCTGATGAAAATGATCTTTACCATATTGAACACTTAGCTTGAAAACCAACTGCTTTCTAAATATCTTCTTGTCTTTCTAGTTAGGAAGTCACTTCCAAGAGGAGTATATTCTTTGTTTTTATGTGTTTATTTATTTACATCTCACTCTGCCTGGATTTGAACTCTGGCTCTGTGTAACCTTGGGCAAGTTAGTTGAGTTCTCTCATAAGTAAAGTGGGAATAATAGTACTGACTTCATAGAGTTGTTATAATGATTAATTGTATTAATAAGATTAGTACACAGGAAGTGTTAGCTATTATTATTATTATTATTATTTATGGCTATGGCATGGATAGGCATGATGCAGATAGATACAGTAAAGTTACATCCAGTGTTGAGGTTAGGTTTTAGGATCAGCATATAAGGCAAAAATCTTGCATAATCAGAAGTGTTTGGGGTGCCTGGCTGGCTCAGTGAGTAGAACATCCAACTCTTGATCTCAAGGTTGTAAGTTCCGAGCCCCATGTTGGGTGTAGACATTACTTGAAAATAAAATCTTTGAAAAAAAAAAAGTGTCTTTTTCCTTCGGGAAATCTAATAATATTTGAAGTTATTAGTGGAAAAATGATTAAGCCATTTTATTTCTTTCAACTCCTTTCAGTCCACCCAACTCAATAAACTGTTCCTATTTATTTTCATTCCTTTAAAAAGCCCCTTCAGGTGTGGCCACATTAGAGATGACATATTCTAAACAAATTCAAGGCAGCCAGGTTTTCTTCCTGGAATATGTTGCCATTTCTTCAGTTGGGCACCGAATGAGGAGGTTGGTGTTCTTTCAGGGGTCAAGTTGAATGAAAGTACATTTTCCACACAGGAGAATCCCTCTCATGTTGACTTCCTTGTTAGGGTATTTGCAGGGTCAGAAATATGTGGGGACAACCAGGTGTCACAGCGGGTTTTGTGGTAGTTGCCGTTTGCTTTGTTCATGTCACCTGTTCCGTGCTGGCTGCAGGTGAATGTTTATGACTTGGAGTGGCACCAGACCTACTGGATTTGGATTGTTGATCTGTCAATCAATTCTTTTTCTTTCCTCCATTTGCTCTCCCCATTATTCCTTTCAAAGAAAGTATAATAGGATTCATTTAAAGTCAAATGCAATTCTGTTCTCATCTTTGATGAACACATATCAGTACGAACTACTAATTCTTCCATTACTATAATATTAAAATGCAATCTGTGTGGCGTCTGTTCTTTAAGGGTGGCATTTTTGGATTAAATGAGGCACGTTGATGACTTTTTACACAGTCACTAAGATCTCTTTAACAGGTGGATTTAGCTGTAAGTGTTGATATTATAGAGCTTGATATATGTTACCATAGTGTGGAGATCCTATAGTAAATCTTTTAGAAGTTGAAGTTTTACAGGGCGCCTGGGTGGCTCAGTCAGTTAAGCGGCCGACTTCGGCTCAGGTCATGATCTCGCGGTCCGTGAGTTCGAGCCCCGCGTCGGGCTCTGTGCTGACAGCTCAGAGCCTGGAGTCTGTTTCGGATTCTGTGTCTCCCTCTCTCTGACCCTCCCCCATTCATGCTCTGTCTCTCTCTGTCTCAAAAATAAACATTAAAAAAAAAATAAAAAAAAATAGAAGTTGAAGTTTTACTAGGCAGCCAGATCTCAAGATCTGCAGGGGCACTTCAATGCTATTGTTGCTAACTTATAAAGGAAAGAGAACTCCATTACTTTTCAAAAGGTTAAAAAAAAGTAGCAGCCTAATGTGGTCTTGAAATATATGAAATTCTGTACTGCAGTGCTGTGCTATATATTAATTTTTTTTATTTCATTAGTGCATTTAAGAAATGATGTTTTCATACAGGCAATCTTGAATTGTGCATGCTTTGATTTTATTTTAATGTTTATTTATTTTTGAGAGAGAAAGAGAGCAAGGGCAGAGAGAAGGAGACAGAGGATCTGAGGCAGGCTCTGAACTTACAGCACAGAGCCTGATGTGGGGCTCAAACTGACCAACCATGAGATCATGACCCGAACTGAAGTTGGTCGCTTAACCAGACTGAGCCACCCAGGCGCCCCATGCATGCTTTGATTTTTGATGTGGAAAGTGTGCCATTACATAGCACTGAAGTCCTTGTTGAAGTTTATTTCAATATAAATAGAAAGCTGTCATTTAAATAGATTTGAATACCTTGCCTTACTTGAGAAATAGGTGAAATACTGGTTTTGCATTTCCACGTGGATTTTCCAGTTTATGGATTTTTATGGAAAATCTGGAGAGATGGTTACTAATACCATTGTGGCACAGGATAAGGAATGAGGGTTCAGTGTACTATGACTTGGGCTCACATTTTGGCATAAACCCATGCAGTAGTTATAGGACCTTGGGAACATTACTTAACTTCTCTGATTCTTAGTTTTCCCTGGTGTGTAAAATAGGAATGATAATGTGAACCATCTCATTGGACTATGAAAAATGAATCAATGTAACTGTGAGATGCTTGTATGATGACAATCATATGGTTCAGTTGTCACTCAAGCTATGTCCCCCCCCGCCCCCCCCCACCCCCCGGCTTCCAGGACTTGGGGAATAATCACAAACATTTATTCAACATTTAGTCTGAGAGACATTATTCAAGAACAGGCCTAGTGCCCTCATACAAAGGTGGAATGCTCCAGATAGTCAATGTTAGTAAGGGTTTGCTGTTCAGAACTTTCCCCCCTGTGATTATACCTATAAAATTAAGATAGAAATCAGTGGTAGAACACTTAATACACAAAAATTCATCCCATGAATAAACTTTTAAGAAAAACCTTGGACTTTGTTTTATTTACATTTATGTCTAAAAGAACCTAAGTTTATTTTTCTAATTTAAATTTGACCTTCAGATTCTCTTAAATAATTAATTTTTACTCAGCTGATATTTGATTTACTTTCATTAGTTTTATTTAATATATAGCATATTCAAGAGAGTAATTTGAATTCTGTATCACAATGAAAATATTAATGTGAGGGTATTTTAATTATTGTATAGGATTACTTAACATATTATTCAATTATATCACAAAAAGAATTCTTACAATTGAAAAATTCTTCCAACAATAATTTCTTTTTATTTAAATGTCAGCAACCCAACTATATGAAGCCCTTTATGAATTATTCATATTTTTTTCCAATTCTTCTTAGACAGTAGTTTTAGGTAATTCTCAAGCGATTTGAAAACAGCATCTAATTCTAAATGATACTTTTCTACCACCTAATTCATAGCTTGCCTCACTTAAAATATTGCCAGGGAATTCAGAAACTTCCTGGACCTTCACATGGCTAAGACTATCATCTGTGTAAAGCTTCTGGGACCTGCTGGGTAGTCTGTAACTGGTAAGGTCCGACAGAAGAACCTATGTGTGTTCCATCCCCTTGTATTTCTTAGGGATTCTCAGAGGGGACTTGGAAGCTGTGTAAGCTGATTTTTATTACAGCAACAGTATGGTGGTTGTCCCCTGCAGCCGGTGTCTGTTTCGTAAGGTCTGTAGTGCAGCTAAATGCAGTTTGTTTTCTACTCTGAGAAAACATTACTGCCACATTACTGCTTACATACCATGTGTCACAATAAATCTAGCTACCGCTGGTCTGTTCTGTCCTTTTCAGAGTGTATTTTCCAGTTGAGAGCGCTCTCATGATTCTCTTTATTATCCTCCTTTTTTTTTTGTCATTTAAAATGTGTTTCAGCTATTTCTCTCCCACTATATCTTATTATCATCTAACACTTTTAGTCTACAAGAATGTTGTAGTGCATATGTGAGGTTTAGAACAAACAGCATTCAATATACTTTGAACACTTTTATGAGGTTCCTTTTCTTTCCATTATATTTTACTATTGATCAATTTCAGTTCGTTTACTGGGAAGGATTAACTTTTTCCTTTTATAAACTGATGGAATGTAAGAGGACATTTACAAAGGAATATGTGAGAATGTGGTACCAATAACCGTAAGCCATTACACAACAAAATCTTACAGCGTACTTTGAAATTTTAAAGGTGAAGTTTCATTGCTTCATTTGCTCCATTTTTTTTTAATAATCATCAACCATATGGCCTATTTGTAAAAGTAAGCTATTTTACATTTAGTTTGTTAATTTCCTTTTATCTTTTCAAGTGTCATAGAAATAGTTATTAAAAAATTGTATATGTTTATATATTTGTGTGTGTGTGTGTGTATATATATATATATATATATATGATGTGAAATAATATGGAGACTCAAAAGTTGCCACATATAGGTTGGGATTTAAAGAAGGCCATGCAATGACACTACATGGAGAAGTGTTAAGTATTGCATTAATTATGCATATTAAATTTATGTAGACTTTTTTGGTTTATAGAACACTTTCACATCTATTGTTTTACTAGACATGTGTGAGTTTTAACTGGACTGTCATTTATTCAACCCCAAAAGTGGGTGAGTTACTTCATCTGCAGCTCCAGCTTACGATACATTCTGCATAAGACTGTTATTAGAAAATAATAAAAGGCAGCGTTCCTAAGGAAGATAATTTAAAATTGCGGAACTTTTCATTCAAACTATCTATCTAAAATATAGAGCACTAAGAACTGGAATTTATCCATGTATTAATTTTACCATACCAGCATCTTTTACTATCTTGTATTTATTGTAAATTGTCTGATTGCGTATCTCACAGACTTTCACGCTTTATTGTAAAATATGGAGTCCTCTAATTTCATCCCTGACTCGTGTGCCCAGTTGTAAGCTTGGTGGTTGTATCACTTTAACTTTATACTTTCTGTGGCAGCCTGCCTTGTGTGATCTACCCAGCAGCTCCTCACTTCTTGATTAATATAATTTTCTAGTTGTTACACTATTAGAGTAAGGCTGAAGACAGTGCTGTTTCCTTTCCCAATGTTAGTTTTAGTGCCCTGAGACGTTTTACCCAATTTATCACAATCTAGGAATGTTTATTCATGAATTATGGTCATAACAACAGTGAAGTTTTAAAAAATGTGTTATAGATGTTTTTTCCCCCGACCTAGGAAATGTAGCTTCATTCTTTATAACACTTGCATTGTTGTCTTGCCTTTCATTTTGTATGACTGACTTTTATACCAAATTGAATAAGCCATTAGCTTTTAGTCTGTAGGAATGTGGATCCATAGATATTTCCCATTAGACAAAAGAAAATCTATAAAAGCAGTATCTCCCGGGGCTCGGTCTTCCTAGCTGGCCTAATGGTCTAACGCACTGCTGTACTGTGCCCTTATGAGAGAGAACTATGTGGGATGATTCCCTGAACATCCAGAACTATTAATTGGAGAGGTGTGCACTTTCTTTCAGATAACCTTAACTTTTGTACTATCCCACCTTTATTAATCAAATACTCTGATTGAGGGAATTCGTGTTCTAACTTTCGTATTTTTGAAACTATTACTGAACGAAATGATACGCTTTGTATACCTTGTGTAGTTTACAATTCAAGTTTGCCAAAATAGGAGCTACTGTATGTAGGTAGCCATGTTGTTTTGATAAGTTTTTTTTTAAAGAACGTCTCCTGAAAAAAGACCTCTACTGGTGATGGTTGCATAATTCTGTGAATACACAAAACCCCACTGAAGTGTACGCTTTAAAAAGGTGAATTATGTGGTATGTGAATTATATCTCCATAAAGCTGTTATTAAAAAAATTTCCACTGCACAAAATATTTTCATAGGTGCAAACTAATAGCATTTTAGCTTATAGTTGCAATCAAAAAAATTGTTAGCTTTAATAAATTAACACTTAAAGCTTTAGAAATATGAAATCATGTGTGCATTAAAAAATAACTTGTGCTCTTACTCAGTGGTAACACATGTTTATTATGGGAACGTCAGACACTTCAAATAAGAAAAGAGACATTTAAAAATTATGAGGGTCTTTTAAATATTCGCATCTACCATGTATTCTGCACCTAAGCTTTCCCTGTATTTAACTACTTCCTTGGCACCTATATTTTTCTTGCCAGCTTTCATTAGTAATAAATAGCTTTTCATGATCACCTTAGGAAAATAACCAGATGTAAAAATATCTCCTCATAAGTAGTTTAGTGAAAGCATTGGCTTTCCCTGCCCTGGACTATGAGAGGCGTAAATGAAGGTGGGCAGTGACATCATCATCCAAAGAAATACAGTCAACATATTGCAGAATAGCTTCGGATATACAGTCAGTTTGGGATTTTGTTGTGAAATGTTTTGCTTTAAAACATTTTGGCTTTAAGGTGAAAACTTAGACTTGTGCCATCAGTTCTTATACAGGCAGAATATTAGTGTGTCTTTTTAAAACACTCTTGTTATCACATTTAGCATTAGCTTTCTAATGGCTAAAATTGTTCGCAACACAGTTTAAAGATAAATGCAGTATCAGGCTTTGAATTTTTTTTCTTTTTTTGGTAAATATTAAGACCTGAGTACAAAATGAGGGCTGTACTGCGGATTAAGTGAAATATCTCAAGGCTGTGCTGTTCTGATAACTGAACCTGAAGTGACCTTTCTCAGACACAATTACAGAGCTGTATGTTTTTCCTTTAATTTCATCAGGGGTTTAATTAGTATACAAATAAAACTTCCCTTATCTTCCTTTCTACCTAATTGGCTTGTCTTCACTTATATATGAAGTATGTGAAAGTGGGCTGTAATTAGGGTGACCGTGTTAACCTTTTTTCCTCAAATGTACTGTTGCCTAAAGGCCTCAAGGCCTAAAAACAGCGCTTTGGATTATTGCTTTGCAATCACTATGGCTGTCCCACAGGTTTTCTCATGAGCAGAAGGGCTTTGGGTGCTGCAGGTTCCCACTGCTTAACAGGATCTTCATTCTTCTCCCCACTAAATGTTTATTGATTATCTCGCTGTTCCAGGCTCAGCCTCCAACAACTTAATATCAGGTGACAGTCAGGAGAGTTCTCCAAGTAATTAGAGTTGAGCATTGGGGGAACAATTAGGAGCAGAGTTATTAAACTTGATTTATCCTATTCTCTCCTGAACAGTTTCTTGGATATCAGAACATCACACTTTCACAATCTACCCTGGTTGAGAAATTAGTGGCTAACCTGCTGCTTATCATTGTTGCCTTGCTGCCTAGAGGCACACCCTCCAGGTTTCAGTTGTTCGGTTGGAAATATTAGAGTCCAGAAAGTTTATCATGGGTTTTAATTAGACAAACCTGGACAGGAGAAAAGCAAAGCTTCACTTAAAATTTTAAGTCAATATATAATATATGCTATAGATTGTATATGGCGGAGGTACGTATGTATGTACATTATATACACACACACTTAAATATGTTTTTCTTTCTTTAAAGCTCAGTGTTGAGGTTCTTAAAGATTCTAATTTTGTCATCAAAAACAAAAAAAGGTGACTATCAGGGGAAAGACATATTACTGAATCACTTTGATGTTCTGCACACATCTTTATGAACCTTAGAACCCACTGATGTATACGGATCCCATTGTACTGTACCTACCCCAACTCTTTGAAAATCGGAGTTCTGTTTCTCTCCGTCATGTGGCTCTGGTCATTATCTCTTCATTTTCACAGTAAGGATGTGTGACCTCTGCAGCTTTGTTTATACCACTTTGTGTTCGTTTTCTACAATTCCAGTCTTAGAATGGGCTAGATTCAGCTATTCTGAAATAGTGCGAGCTTTAGGAGAGTTTGGGGGCTCCCCGCCATTTCCCCCAGGAGAGGAAAATGAAAGCCAGAGGAAACAAGAAGATTTGGACATATGGTAGAAATTCTAATTCTGTGAGATATATCTTCTTTGAAAGGATGTCATAGGATGGCTGAAAAGGCAAGTGTGGCTTTACAATGCTGCCAGGGTCAGGGGTTTCTCTCAGACTGGGCCAGTGAGCTTCACTCTGGACAAGGCTGGAGACAGTACCTTGAAACCCCTCTCAGATACACACCTCTAGTCATAGGAGCTACTGAGCAAGAGCATTGGAACGGATTGGCACAAATCCGTTATTTCTGTTGGAAAAAGAATTCAAACTTTATGCATAGCTGGTAGTGGGTCGTTAATTTTATCTTCATATCTAAAAAAATAGCATTTTTTATTAACTGAAAGATGTCAGAAATACTGGCTTTAACAGGACTCAACTGGATTTTACTTTTTTAAATAAAGAAATCTCATAATAGTTCAATGCCTTTAAATATCTTAACATTGGTGCAAAATACGTAGGTTTAGCGTGGCCTTTAAAAATCTATTCTTTGTTGTCTTTTTAAAGTCGGTTTGAATCAGTGACTGTTTCTATAGTGGGATGTTCTTGAAGATCTGATAATACTAAAGGCTGAAATAAAATATAATGTCTAGTAAGTAATCCCAGTTTACTTATTTTTTATTTTTTAAACGTGTACTTGTCTGGAAGCAGCTTGACTGTTTGCAAAGGGAAATACTGAATTAAAAAACTTTTAACATTTTAAAACACCTGATTTGGCTGATGATTGCTTTCGTTGTATAGCATTTAGAGTGAATTGTTTTAGCTCCGTGCAGGCAGCTTGAGTTTTCTGTACTATCTATTGTGAATGCTTTAAGAGAATACTGTAGAAAGAATTTTAAACATGAAATTATAGCTTTGTCAATTATACATATATGTTGTGAACATTCATGTGTGGCTAAACTCTGAGAAAGAAGAAAAAATATTGTGTGCATGTAACCAGTTGATCAGCTAGCTCACTGTATAGCAAATTCACTTGAAAAACTGACAAGCTCATATCCTAGAAATTTCATAGGCAAAGGAATGAGCAAGGTTTCAGTGCTCAGGGATCCTGTGATGCCTATATTATTTTGAATGAAGTCTAGAAAAGACTCCTTTAGATTGTGAGGTTCTGGTTCTAAGACCTTTAGCCCGAAAGGGAGTTTGGCACTTGCATCTTGACATTTTTGTGCTACGCGAATATTTCAGATTAAAGCAAAGACCAAAATATCAATCAACAGATTTTATAGTTCTGGGGCTAGGAAAATATTTATGGGACACAAATAATTCTGAATGCAAGTATTATTTGCAACTTTCTCTGTTAGATGAAACATGTTGATTGCATTTGTGTGGCTATGTTTGACATGAGAGTTATTTAATGGGAAGTAAGGGAGTTTTATTTTGGAGTCCAGTTTGTTTGTTCCCTGAGATGCCCACAGTCACCTGTTCTGGATATATTTATAAGTTAAGTGGTGGTACTTTTAAATCTTGGGTTCCCCCTTCTCATGTAGGTGTCCTAACCCACCTTCCCCTCGCTCACAAACACACTTTGGGCTTATGATAGTTCTTGTTTTACATAGACTCTAAATTTCATGTGCTTTCTCCCCTGAAAATCTTTATTTTGTCATCATTCAAAGAAAATGCTACTTGAGGTTTTTATAATCAGATGTTTTTTTGTAAGAATAAGATGTATTTGCCTTACGGTATTTGAAAAAATAAAATAGAGTTGTATTTTGTAGCTAAACATTTTTCAAAATCTTCTCGGATCTATCATTTCTAATTAGTAAGTATGTAAAATTTTTGCAGAAAATTTGTTAAACCTTGATGTGTAATGACCCAAGTCTACTTCTCAGTCAGTCTGTATCCTTCTTTGTTTAATAGCCTATGGCATAAATTGAAGTTAATTATCAGGGCTGACAAGTAACTCTGTTTTCTGTCTGCTTGCAGAGTCTCTCCGAGGCAAAGATGGAGCTGAGAAGAAAAGATCAATCTCTGCGTCAGCTCAATAGACATCTTACCCAGCTGGAGCAGGACAAGCGTCGACTGGAGGAGAACATCCACGATGCAGAGAGTGCCCTCCGCATGGCAGCCAAGTGAGCATTCGGACCTTGGGGAGATCACTTAAAACAGACAAAAGATCAATTCTTACTTTCATGCTCCGGGTTTTAGCCCTGGATAATACAGTGTTAGAAAACAAAAGTACAGCTGTCTCTCTTTGAAATTCTCTGATATATCCTCAAAAAAGAAAACTCTTAACTCAACATGCTAACTGTATATTTTATTGAGAAACCTCAGAAAAGTGCAAGGTTCTATATAACCTCTAATTATGTGTATTTTGGGCTCTGTTGTACTGTTACATGTTTGAAACCATGATTTCATTAATATGAAATGGAATACACTTTATTCAAAAGTTTTTCATAGTTCCTTCTATCACATATTCCCCATTCCCTTCTGCCCCTTTGCCCCCCAAATTTTGCTCGGCATATAATATACCAACATTGCAAGTCATAGTTCCATAAAAAATTTTAATATATAATCAACATATATATCATAGCATCTTCTTAAGTGCAATAAAACACATTGATCATGGAAAAGTCACTTAATTTTATAGCTGTATATTCTAATATGTCCAACAGAACAAAACATACTGTTTTTAGAGTGGGCATCTATGTAAATGTGATGAAAGTGGTTTTCCTTTTACCAGGTAATCAAGTTGACATACACTCTGAAGTTCAAATTGAACAATTCTCTTGGGTATTTTTATTTGTTCCTCACATCAAATTTCATGGAATACTTTAGGACAGCCCTTTGTACAACAGCATGGCTTAAAGAAAATCTATTTATGGATTAAAGAAACATCTAATGTTAATAAACTCGGTGTTTTCTGAATTTGGAATTCTGGACTCCTGTAATTACATATATATGTATATGTGTGTGTGTGTGTGTGTGTGTGTGTGTGTGTATATATATATGTATGTATATATATACACATGTATATACATGTATATATACATATATGTATAGTGTATACATGCGTGTATGTATGTATATATACACATATAAACATATATACATGTATGTGTGTATACATATGTGTGTGTATATATATGTATATATATATATATAAATGAAAATTTTTTTGAGACAGACTCTTGTTAAGCATCAAATATTGTGAAATATGAATGTAGTCTGTAAACTAAATCACAAAACAGGGAATCTGCCCTCTAGGATATCTACAGCTTTGCCATTGGGCTTGGGAAATTGCTCACACATAATGAAAAAATGAGTTTACACAAGATCAAAATATTGCTAGGTTTGAATACCCACTAGTAGTTCTTTGGAATATTGTAAAGCTCTGTAATGTCTGTGATCTGTGACCATGATCACATGTCCTTGTAACACAAAAGAAAGTTAATTTGAAATTTGGAGAGCTCATACATTTTCAATTTATAAATTACCATTAAATTTTGTCTTCAGCATTTTCATCCAAACTTTTAATTTAATTGTATTTATATTGACGTGTAGTTGGCATTCAATATTATATTCAGGCATACAACATAGTGATTCAACTTTTGTATACACTGTGAAGTCATCACCATGATAAAACTATCACTCACTAAAAATATTCTTCCAATATTGATTATATTCCCTATTCTGTACATCTAAACTTTTTATTTCATTATTAAGGCTAAATTCAATCTAGAGAGCTGTTAGAAGAAACTAGTAACTTTACATGTTTCTGGTCAAGGTCATAGAAGAGGGTTTTTGTGCAATTATTGTAACACAAAGAGCCTATGTAGAAAGGAAAATATTATTTTGCATAATATGGCCATTCATGATATATCTCCACCACTATGATTTTTAAAATCTCCTTCATTAGAAATCAAAAGAATAAAAGTTTAGCCTTTCTAGCACATTTTAAACCAATAATGTAATCATGGTTTCTTTTCTCTTCCTTTTTCACTCTTTTTTTTTTTTTCCCACTTTGAGGATATCCTTAAGATTTTTTTCCCCCCTCTAATTTATGGCAGGCAATATAACTAAAGGTAATGGTTAAATGTGGAAATATACCAGTGAATATGGTTGGATTTTGCACTTTTAGAAAGAGTGCAATAATAACCAACCCATGTTTTTCAATAATAGTGACTTATCCTACAATGTGTAACAGTTGTTGTAAGGCTTGGATTTTACTAATACCTAATTTTAATTTATTTTCCAGAGACAAAGAATGTGTTGCCAATCATATGAGAACAGTAGAAAATATGCTTCATAAGGTAGTATAATTTTTCTTCAATATTGTTCAACTTGTGTTATGACATTGTTTTCCTAGTTATCAGTTTTATTACCCTCAAGATACTTTAATTAATTTTGTAACTTTCTTAGAAAATAAATTCACGAAAAGGTCCTTCCAAATGACTAACAACTTGTATTATACAATGCTGGATTGCATAACCTTCTTCAGAATTTACCTATGTCCTTGCTAAAACTATGGAAATAGTGGTTTCCCCAAACTGGTATAATTGCACTTGAGTTATTGGTGGTCTTTGCTGACTGAACCAGAGGTCATTATGATTCTTACATGTCTCATAATGATAAAATGTTTGACCACACTGTCTAACCTCTTACCGCTCTCAAACCTATCATCCTATGTATGTATACATAGAGGAGGCATAATGATATGTATCTGGCAGTACTTTTCAAGTTGTAATTTTCTTTCTTACAAAATTTGTTAAGTTAGCTTTTAAATTGTAATGATGAGTCGCGTTTAAGGATGTTATGATATTACTAAGAACTTATATTAACTGTGTTTTTGGTTAACATTCCAGATTCAAAGATGTGTTCGTTATTTCATTATTTAAACATTTTCATTAGAGAAATGTTATTTATGTTATTATTAATCATGTTATTATGTTATTAATGTTATTGTCTAATAGACAATTTCTTGAAAATATAATTACCTAGTACTTTTAAGATACATGGAATTCATGAATGAATCATATTTAGAATAATTCTTGGAATTAAATTTATTATATAATATAGTTCAGAAATCACTTAAAAATACCCCAAAACAAATCTTTTTAAGGAGATATTAAATAAACATTAGCAAACTAATACTTAATACACTTTAACCTTGTGGAAAAAACTAGGCCTGTGTATTCTTTTAGATATTGAAAGTGATTAGCATTATTTCATATCACCCAAAGCACTTTCAAAAAAATCTAATATTCTGAATGCTATGTTTTAAAGTAGTATTGTTTGAAACTGTGATTTGTCCCTCTCCCCATTTAAAAAAGTTTAGTTTAGACATAGTTACATCAAATCCATATATGCTAGAAATCTGAAATTTGATTTGTAGGAAAAAAAGACATCTTTGGTTAGATTTTTTTTGTACTTGGTGAAATCTTTGAAAGGAGAAATCGGTCATGTCATACATATAGCATAACTTTTTATATAGTTGATGTTGCCTTGAATTGTTTGTTCATTTTCCCAGCTAGAGGAAAACAAATGTTGGGTGGCATCTACAATGAGGAGTGGACTTTGACATCAGAGAAAAACCATCATCAGTATGGAACATAAATGTTGTACCTTATTCTTTCATTGTGAGAGTGGCAAAATACATATTTTAAATACGATCAAGACTGCAATAGGACAATTATAATCATACAGTTCTTCAGTTGCAGTTCATCTTTTGGGTTTTGTGTGTCATATGGAAAGAAAGATATCTATAGAATTGGCCTAGAACTGCTGGAGATTTATTTTTGGTTATAGCTTTTTTCCCCTTCAGATTTAGTTAATTATTTTAATTGATGTCTCTGGAAATTTCTATTTACATAGTGGTTTTTAAATTATCAATTACTTTTCAAGCTTGAAGGAAAAATGTAGGGAAGGCTAATTGATGGTTGGGCTAATTCTCTGTTCTATGAAGTTTAGGTGTGAATGAAAGGATGCTAAAGAAGTGGCCCAGAGAATCGCTCATGCCAGCCCACTGGTGTTGCCTGCTGTCCTCATGCCAGCTTTTGCAAGTTTATTTTTGTGGCCCCTTCGGACTGTCCAGAGGCGTTTTGCCACCTTGGAGAAACTGGGAGTGGTACAAAAGGAGGGTCTGGGCTCTTTCATGGTTAAAATGGTTGTGGTTACATCCAAACTCTTCAGAGTAGTTTACTGTACATAGCCAAAATAGCGTAGCTATTTATATTTCTCTTTTTTTAACGTTTATTTATTTTTGAGAGAGAGAGAGTACACATAAGCAGGTGAGGGGCAGAGAGAGAGGGAGACAGAGGATCTGAAGCAGGCTCTGCGCAGCACAGAGCCCCATGTGGGGCTCGAACGGATGAGCCGTGAAATCATGACCTGAGCCAAAATCAAGAGTCCGATGCTCAACTGATTGAGCCACCCAGGTGCCCCTATATTTGTTATTTTTTAAACTTGATACATTACATTCAACTTTTCAAATCCTGAAACTGTATTATACAAAGCAGTTGAGTGGATATTAATTTTAAAATTCCATTTGGGACGGATACTAGTATTTAATAAGGAAGGCCAGTCATTTTCATTTAAAAGCATATACCTTATTTCAAAGAAACAGATGTTTTATTTTAATTTCATGTAAATATATGTATGTATGTATTGTGACTTTTTAATGTAGGCCAGAAGTTAACTTTTTATTAAGAAACTTTTTGGGGGCTAATTTCCGGTTATTGGGTTAAGAAAAATAACAAAAGAAAACAAAATCACAACTTTCCATGAGGTACATTTTTGATGTACACACTTCTCTATTTAGTTGAACTCTCAGATGTTTGGGAAAAAACCAGAAGTATTGAATTAAAAAAAGTAACCATTTTAACCATTTTAAAATGTACAATTCCGTGGCTTCCAATGCATTTATAGTGTTGTGCAACTATCACAACTCTGTTTTCAGAATATTTTTATCACCTCAAAAAGAAATCCAGACAAATTAAGCAGTCATTCCTATACCTTGTTATTCCATTCCATAGGATGTCTTTTTACTTTCTTGATAGTGTCCTTTGATGAAAAAGTTTTTTATTTTTATTATTATTTAAAAATTATTTTTCAATGTTTATTTATTTTTGAGAGACAGGTCAGAGTGTGAGCGTGGGAGGGGCAGAGAGAGAGGGAGACACAGAATCCGAAGCAGGCTCCAGGCTCTGAGCTGTCAGCACAGAGCCCGATGTGGGGCTTGAACTCACGAACCATGAGATCATGGCCTGAGCCGAAGTCAGACGCTTAACCGACTGAGCTACCCAGGCACCCCAAAAAAGTTTTTTAAATTTTGATGAAGTCCATTTTTTTTTCTTTTGCAGATCATGTTTTTGGATTCTTATCTGAGAATACATTCATTGTCATATCTAAGATCATGAAGATTTTCCCCTGTGTTTTCTCCAAAGAGTTTTATAGTGTTAAATTCTCTGGAGTTTAAACTACAAACTTTGGAGTTACACTTTCTATTAACTCTTATATTTAGGCTTTGGTCCATGTTGAGTTAATTTTTGTACTGGTTTAATACAAAGACCAAACTTGAGTTATTCCTACAGCATTTGTTAAAAAGACTTAATTCTCCCATTCAGTGATCTCAGTACCCGTGTTGAAAATCTATTGACTATAGATGTTTTCTTTTATTTCTGGACTCTCAATTCTGTTCCATTGATCTACCACACTGTTTTGATCACTGTGGCTTTGTAGTAAATTTTGAAATTAAGAAATGTGAGCCTTCCAACTTTGGGTTTTTCTTTCAGGATTTGTTTTGGCTTTTCAGGATTCCTTGTAATTACATATGAATTTTAGAATCAGCTTGTCCATTTCCAAAGAGGACAATTTGAATTTTGATAGTACGTCCTTCTTAACATTAAGTTTTGCATTCCATGACGTGGGATGCCTTTCCATTTATTTAGATCTTCTCTAATTATTTTCAACAGTGTTTTGTAGTTTTCAGTGTACAAGTTTTTCGCCTTCTTGCTTAAATTTATTTTTAAGTATCTTATTCTTTATACTATTGTATTTTCTTAATTTATTGGTTCCTAATTATTAGCGTTTAGAAATATGAGTGATTTTTATATGTTGCTTTTGTATCTTGCAACTTGGCTGAATTTTTTAGCTCTAATAATTTCTTTTGAGGGTTCTTTAGGATTTCTCTATGTAAGATCATGTCATCTACAAAAAAAGATATGTATTCTTTCTGGTTTGGATGCCTTGATTTTATTGTTTTTTGTTTATTTGTTGTTATTGTTGTTATTTTTGTTTTTGCAAAACAAAAGTTTTGCAAAATAAAAGTTACTGACTTTTATATATACCCATGCAATTTTTTATATGAGTGCTCTTTATTTCTTCATGTGGATTGGAATTGCTGTCTGGTGTTTTTTCATTTCAGGCTGAAGGACTCCCTTTAGGGTTTCTCCTAAGGCAGGTCTAGTGGTGATGAACACCCTCAGCTTTTGTTTATCTTGGATAATTTCTCTTTCATTTTTAAAGAGTATTTTAAAGAGTATTTCATTTTAAAGAGTATTTTTGTTGGATATAGAATTCTTGGATATAGAATTCTTGGATATAGAACCCCCCCCCCCCGCCACCCCATTAAACACTTTGAATGTGTCAACTCTGAAATTTCTATTTGGTTCCCTTTTATACTTTCTATCTCTGTGTTTGTATTTTCTATTTTGGAAGGCATTGTTCTTATAGTTTCCTTTGTTTTTTTGTACATGGTTTCCCTTAGCACTTTAAGCATATTTGAAATAATTGATTTAAAGTCATCGTGTGATAAATCCAATGTTGAGGCTTCCTCAGGGACAGTTCCCATTAGTTTCTGTTTTTATTGTGTATGGGCTAGACTTCCTTATTTCGTTGAAAACTTCATAATTTCTTGTTGAAAAGTGGATATTTTGAATAGTGCAATGTGGCAACTCTGGAAATCAGATTCTCTTCCATCCCCGGTGTTAGTTGTTTCTGCTTACTGTGGTGGTTTGTGTTTGGTCAGTGAATTTACTGAACTAATTTTTTTTAAGTTTGTATTCTTTTCTTTAGAAAATATTTATTATTGAAGCATAGTTGACAGACAATGTTATATCAGGTTCAGGCATGCAACATAGTGATTTGACAATTCTGTACGTTACTTAGTGCTCACCATGTTAAGTGGTCACCCTCTGTCACCATACAATATTATGACAATATTGTGTTCTGTGAGCTTTATTTTTCATCTCTGTGTAAAGTCTGTATTCTTCATCAGGTAGGGCCACTGAAATCGCTGTTCTGTTAACTTCGTGCTCTGCTGGTGTATATCAACAGAGATTTCCTTACATACTGAGATTCAGGTTTTTTTTTTTTTTCTTTTTCTTGATTAAGCTTTTGTGTGGCTTCTATAAAGTTTCAGTTAGTTTCTAGAGTTCTGCAAAAGTTGATTCTGACAAATTTTGTCAGTGTATTCATTGTTTTTGTGTAGGAACTGGTTTTTGGAATTCCTTATTCCACCATTTTTGCTAACATCATTCCCTAAAGTCATATACTTTTGTTTTCCTAATGACTTTACCAGTAGGTTTCTAATATTACTGATAACAAAGACTCTCAGGAATTGATTTCTTCTTTTTTTTTTATTTTTACTTTTATTTTTTTTTTATTTAAAAAAAAATTTTTTTTTTCAACGTTTATTTATTTTTGGGACAGAGAGAGACAGAGCATGAACGGGGGAGGAGCAGAGAGAGAGGGAGACACAGAATCGGAAACAGGCTCCAGGCTCTGAGCCATCAGCCCAGAGCCTGATGCGGGGCTCGAACTCACGGACCGCGAGATCGTGACCTGGCTGAAGTCGGACGCTTAACCGACTGCGCCACCCAGGCGCCCCTGATTTCTTCTTTACATTAAGAGGCTCTCCAAACATGCTTAAGTATTTCTATTTTGAAAAAAAGAAAGTACAATAATTATATTTAAAATAACGTTCAGGATAAGGTAATGAGTGGATGTACAGGATAATATCTGAATTATTTAGGGTTAGGTATGAGAAAAGTAAGTATTTATTGGGCGATAACCAAGTGCTTAACAGAGAGATGTCTTGGTTTATACTATAGCAGGGAGTAAAAGTAAGTAAATTTAGGTAAAATTGGAATGTAGAGAAGAATGAACTTTTTTTGGAGTCATTTTTTATTATTGTCAAGTTAGCAGAATGGCTGGATTCTTGAGACTTACAGAGATTGCTTGAATCCTATGAGTTCGGAACGATTAACTACAGTGTTTTCTGTATATGATTGCAGTAGCCTATGAACTTTAAAGGTACCTCTGAACATTTACTCAGAAGTATTAGCTGTCTTTTCAGTAAAATGTCTGAAAGATAAAACAGGAAGTCACAATCCAGAAGCCTCAGAAGGCTCTAGAAGACCTTGCATCTATAAGCCCTGTAAATTTATCGGGCTGAAATGACACTGAAGCAATAACTAGGAAGGCACAGGAATTTTTGCTGATGTTCTTTTAGATTCCTTTCTATAGTAAAGTTACTTAAAACCTCTAATCCATCATAAAACACAATATTTAATGTGAATAGTTGAGTTCGACAAATGCTTTTTAAATGTGTATTATATTCTGGAGCTGTAGCAGTTTTGGGGGAAACAAACAACCAAAAATTATATATATATATACACACACACACACACACACATGTGTATATATACACATATACATATATTTATACATATATGTATGTATATATACATATGTATATATGTACATATGTAGGTACATATACATATATATGTATGTGTGTATATACATACATACATGTATGTATATATACATACATATGTATATATGTATATATACATACATATGTATATATGTATATATACATACATACATGTATATATGTATATATACATATATATATATAGCTTAGTCCTTTCCCTCAAGGCAGAGACACACATAATTGCAGTATACCATGGTAAACACGGATCTGTAAGATGCAGTTCGACATCCATTTAGATAGTTATTCATCTATGATGCATACCTAGAAAACTCACGGGTTGTCTGGAGGTTTCTTAGAAAAGAATGAATGCCCTGATGGGGCTGAAGTGTGAGGGAAGATGGGAAAGGCGTTCCAGCAGAGAGAATAGCGTGTGCAAGTTCATGGTGGCACGAATAGCCAGACATCCTCCGTTCAGCAGTGAGTGCAAGGAGAATGCAAGAGATGAGTCCAAATGAGGCACTTGGAAGCCAGGTCATAGCAGAACTCTTGTTTTGTTCGTTGGTTTTTTTTTTTTTCCCATCTAAGACCTTGGATCTTTATCATGGAGGCAGTGGGAGTAAACCAGGGTTTACGCTAGGGATGAATGTGGTCAGGTTTCTTATTGAATCTGGGTTCTGGAAGGCATATTTGTAGACTGGATATCGTAATGAAATGGTTTTAAGAGCCATGGGTCTAGGCTCAGTGAAAGCAGGAGAAGGTTTGGACCAGGGTAGTGAGGATGGGTGGTGTCAGAGAAAAGGATGTGAAACTTACTTAGTAAAATGACAAATGAAGATGAGAAGGCAACGGAGGATGACTCCCAGTATGGGCAGTGAGATCGACTGATGTTGGGAGTGCAAAAAGAGGAGCAGGCTTTTTTTTTTTTTTTTTTTTTTTGGTAAGGAGAAGAAGGGAGACAATGATGCGTTTTGTTTTGGAAATACTCAAGTTTAAGGTAATGTGGAGTGATCAGCAGGATATGTGAGTCTGGACCACAGGGAAAAAGTCAGGCTAAAGATAAAGGTTTGAGATTGATTAATGTAATACTCACTGGCAAAGAAAGAAGGCAGTGTAGCAATTGATAGGAGAAACAAGACATTATAGATAAATGGGAGGCTAGCAAATGCATTTTGAGAGATTAATTATGCCACAAGAGTTTGAAGTCCTTGAGGGATGGAACTCTGTCTCCTTAATTTTTATATGCTCAGCATCTATCACGGCGCCTGGTACCCAGTAGGCACTTAATGAATGTTTGTTGAATGAGTCAAATTTTACCATCACCCAGTCTCTAAATAAAACTAAAGCCATCTCTAGATTTCAATGGAAGTCTTGCTGATTTTCCTTTGTTTATTTGACTGCTAAAAATAGCATGTGTATTTATTTTGCCTAATCAAGTGCTAGAGGAGAAAGCCTAGATTTGATTATAAGAATGTCTCCAGGAAAGAGAGGTATGCTAGCAACAAATTTACAGGGTGTAAGTGTCCTGTTATAACCTGTTTCTAGCTGGTTCGACTCCTATGAAGTAGAAGGATGATTACTTCTTTTGTTAGAGTGGATTCTGGAATAGATTAGAGTCAAACAGAATCTGACAGGTGAAGACACTATCTTGCCAAATCTTTAAATATGATTTCATAATCTTATCTTAAAAATGGTTAACCCAAATAGTACATAGTTGTCTTTGATTTTTACTTTTCAGTGAATTTGTAAGGAATATAAACACCACAGAATAGCTTTTAATTCATAAAGCCGATAGCATTTTAAAAGTTGAACTATGA
Organism: Herpailurus yagouaroundi; assembly: GCF_014898765.1. Classification (NCBI taxonomy): domain Eukaryota; kingdom Metazoa; phylum Chordata; class Mammalia; order Carnivora; family Felidae; genus Herpailurus; species Herpailurus yagouaroundi. The sequence goes on from NW_024412401.1 coordinate 4,320,905, forward strand.
TTTCATGCCTCTAAAACCGCAATTTTTAGTGACTCGTTACTGACTCTCTGAATGTGACTTGTGATCTTTGAACTCCTCTTCATTCTTAGTTTCCGGATATTGGTCCTGAAGATCAGCTGTGCGGGACTTACAGGTGTTAGCACAGCTGGCTTGCTGATGACAACTCTGTCCATATAGCTGTCTTGTGTGTCATCATTCATATTGTTCAGTGTCATTCTGACCTAGCCAAGCTAAAAATGGTACTCCCGCTCAAGAGGGATTTAAAAACCTTGACAAAGTAAAGATAAGACACTACAGAATGTCACGGACATGTGCTTAACAGGTTTTAGCCTAAACACATCTAAATAACTAATTTCAGTGTGCAGCTGCCTTTATCCTCTGAAATAATTTACCCTAGGAAAGAAAATATCTCTGTGTGGAGGACTGTTAACAATTCATAAACATATTTCTCTATTCTGGGTATAGGTTTTATGTTTGCTTAAATAGCTCAAGGTCACAGCCATCTATTTGTGGGGTGCATTCTATGGGATATAACCTACGCCACAGATTTCTCATGCCTTTATAAGATGCCCGTGATCAAATCACTCTGTTTTCCAGCTTGGTAATTTGATTTTGAGCGTTCGGTTTTTCAGATCCTTAACTGGGATGTAGCCAGCTTGATAATCTGATTCAAGAGATCCATTTTTTAGATCCGTAATTGGGATGTGACTATTAACGTGTGGGGTGGTGGTGGTGGCGGTGGTAGATTTGCCCTCTTTTCTGGTGACAGCAGCTGGCAGTCATTGGAGAGTTCTGGCTCTGCTCCAGAGTTGTAGGTTAAGTTAAATAACCTGCCAGCAAGAGAAGCCTAGTTTCTCACTTCTGTCTTTTCAAATTATGAGTGCGTGTGTTTGCTGCACTGTCAATGGCGTGCCTGCTTCTCCTTCCTGTGGGTGTGGAGCACAGCTGGAACTGTTGCATGTATCTTGGGACATTATAGTTTGGGGATTTTCCGTGTGAAATGGTGACCATTGTATAAGGATGATTGCTGCCCAGGTAACTTGTCTCTCAGTGTAACGTGTATGTGCGTGCGTGTGTGTGTGTGTGCGTGCGTGTGTGTGTGTGTGTGTGTGTGTCAGTGTCAGGCTGTGGCAGAAAGAAAACATGAATGAATGAGAATGCCCACAGGTCCAGTGAAACTATAGAGGAAAATAAGGATGTATAAATAATAGTCTCCATTACTTATCACAAAACTACTTTTATGAAACTTACACATTTTTTGCTAAGATTGCCAGACAACAAAGGAAAGGAAAAAACAAACAAACAAACAAACAAACAAACAAACAAACCCCAGTGTTGTTGTTAGATGTAACTGTTCAGGATGTGAATGTAATCTCCATTGCATTGACGAGCTTGAATCCCTGCTTCTATCACTAGGCACACACGAGAGTCCTGGAACTGCTAATTATCTTTTTTATTCTAGTCTCTCTTTCTCCTGCCTCGTAGAATTTGTGAGTTTGGAATGACATTCTTATTTGATCACATACTGCGAGCCTCTGTATGCATAGTGGTTTTCTTGCCGCTACTGTTATTACAGAGTATATAGTTAACTCTGGCCGATGCCCTCCCTTCTCTTTCTTTTTACAAAAGCCTCTCCAGTGTGCCTATTCTACTTGTTGAACCAAATGTTATGTTGATTAGGCATTAGACTATGCGCCAGGAAAGTTAAACCCAGTCAAGTTGTACACTAGACTACCTGAAACTTGAAACTAGATCAGGAGATAGGACACTTACTTATTTATGAAACACTTATCTATGAAAAAAGAAGCCAGCAAGTATCTGTGAAATGGCATCCTGTGTTACTGATAGAAGGTTGACCTGCTAGGGATTGTTCATATATTCTCTGGTGAGATGTGGTTATTTAAAAAACTTTACAGATGGTGAAAAATATTGTCTTTCCTTCTTCTATACCTTTAAGGCAGAGGATGGCCAACATTTTCTGTAAAGGGTCACATAGTAAATATTTTAGGCTTTGTGGACCATATGGTCTCTTTCTCAACTATTCGACTCTGTCATGGTCGCAGGAAAACAGCCAAAGATAATAGGTAAATGAATGGGTGTCATGTGTTTCAATAAAACTTTATTTACAATGAGAGGCGGTGGCCTGGATTTGGTTCCCAGGCTGTAGTGTGCCAAGCACACACAGCTCTCTAGTGCAGAGGTTGAAAAATAGTGTGTAAGGTCTTCTGTGTCGGATGAAAAATAGAATAAAGGAGGAAGGGAAAGCAATACGGAGCCAGTGGAGGTGGAAGGAAGGGAAGAGGAAGCAGTGGTACAAAAGAAGGCAGGCAGCTGGAATCAAAGTAGAACATGAACACAGAGGTGTTACAGGAGACTCTGTGGATATGATGGTGGTAAGAATGTTGATTTTGAAACCACAGAGGCCATACTAGGTTGGAGTAAGTAGAATTTTAGCCAGATTAAGGGTATGATGTAAAGTGCTAATATCATTTACTTTATATAAATAATATACACACACACTATATATGTAATTATATATATATAATTATATATATATGGTATATATGTTTTTATGTGGTAAGTTTGTCTGAATTTCTATCTACAATCCTACTACTTTTCCTTGGTGTCCTGTCGGTAAAAACACAGCTAGTACCACATTCCATAAGTGTTTTATTATTATTATTTTTAACTTGGAATATCAGGTCCAAAGAGATTTATAGCTGTGCATAATACAACATGCAGCTTCACATTTTGAGAGTTGAGCAGTTTTTCTTAAAATGGCAAGTTTAATCTCATCATTGAGATATCGAGCAGGAATAGCTTTTGTGGTGTTACGGTAGGAGTACAGAAAATCAGAAAACAGATTGGTGGCTTGCTAATCAGAGCAAAAGGAACAGTAAAACATGGATTTTACGAATCACTTCAATCTGGAACTAGATTGTTACAATAAACTAAATATATATTTCATAACAGCATTTTCACTTAGAAAGTTTATTTTTCTCTATCTGTCTCGTTTCTCATGTGTCTTATAGCATATATGTTAGAAATATATGCTTTCTAAAAATTTTTTTTAATTTTTTTTTTACATTTATTCATTTTTGAGAGACAGAAAGAGACATGCACAAGCGGGGAAGGGGCAGAGACAGAGAGAGACATAGAATCTGAAGCAGGTTCTAGGCTCTAAGCTGTCAGCACTGAACCCAACGTGGGGCTCAAACCCACAAACCAGGGGATCATGACCTGAGCCAAAGTCGAACGCCCAACCGACAGCCACCCAGGCGCCCCTAAAAAAATTTTTTTTAATGTATATTTATTTTTGACAGAGAGAGAGAGAGGGAGAGAGAGAGAGACAGAGCATGAGCAGGGGAGGGGCAGAGAGAGAGGGAGACACAGAATCGGAAACAGGCTCCAGGCTTTGAGCTGTCAGCACAGAGCCTGACGCGGGGCTCAAACTCACAGATCACGAGATCATGACCTGAGCCAAAGTCGGACACTCAACCGACTGAGCCACCCAGGTGGCCCGAAATACATGCTTTCTGAAAGTATGTAATAAGAAAGGGAGAAAGCAAACCACTTTTCTAAAAACCAGAATCTGAGAATGTAGTAATGTAGGTATGTTTTCTTTATTCTTTGTCAAAATACTATGAAGTTGAACAGTTGTATAGAATGTAATAAAAATGTATACAATTTGACAAATGAGATTTATATTGTGAAATTCTATGAAAAAATTCATTATATGTTAAATATGAACTGTTACCCATTTTGAAGTAGAAAAACATTATTATATATATTTTATCACTCACAGCTATAAATAAATCACGGGAAAAGGATATAGAATCTTAATTAAAGGATGAATAATGATGTGCCATAAACAGAATTAAAGACAGACTTTTGAAATTATAATTTAAAATTAATTTGAAATTTAAAATTAGAATTTAATCTACAGACAGGCGACAATGATTGTTTTCATCTTAGTCCATACTAAAATCTGTATTTTAGAAGGCGAGCTTACTTCTCCTTTTAGGGAAAAAAGTGATTTTACTATTCTCATGTTGTTACTTCAAAATTCTTTTGACAGTAAAGAAATTTATTTTAGATTCTCATATTTGAAAGGAATCCTTTCATATCCACTGGGCAGCGTTTCCCAAAGAAATCCCCCTTATCTCTTTTCTGATTTTGTTTACTTTGTTCTCAGGCTGCCTGTTCTATGTTTTTCACGAACCAATTTAATGCCATACAGGAAGCTCCTATTCCTTACTGTTGTGGGTTGAATCTCTTTCCCAGTGTCCCTTGCTCACACGCTGAAATTCACACGTGCCTTCTGCCTCCTTCTGAACAGTCTCTCCTTTCCCCCTTGGGGTTTTCCTGTTCCTGGTCACCTTCCCTTCCCGCTCCTTTGCTGTGCGCGGCTGTAATTTTATTTGCCCGGCGTCACTGTTTTGCCTTCTCTCAACACGATGCTTTCATTCCCCATACCCCTTCAAATAAAGGAATTCCTAGCCAATCCTTTTTCAAGAGTGAGAAAAAACTTTTTCTAGAAATACTCGGAGAACGTGTTGGATGCCTTCTCTCAAAGTTCTGGCATAATTTAAGAGTGGAAACAACTCTTAAAATTTAGCAGAAATATTTGTGATATTATATTTATGATGTATCACAAGTCACTGTCTCTTGATGGCACTGTCAACGTTCAGCACATAATGTATCATTGAACGAACGTATTAACACGTGCATATTCAAATACTGTCGTAGTTATGATGCCATCAAAAGGACTGCATTTTGAGGTTTTTTTTTTTTTAACCTATCTAATGTAAAGAATGAATTTAATCTTGGAAATTAAATAATGTTGTCGTGAAGATGTTAATTTGATAAGAAGTCACAGTTTTAGATGCCAAATGCCCCGGCTTAATGTTGTTCAGTTTCAGAGACTGCGAAACGTGGCTCCCTGTTCCTGTGGACGTCAGGCTTCACAGCTATGTCTGGTGCCTGATAAGAATCGGGTGAAAGGACCCCCAGCGCTCGAACCGTGTTGTGGATTATACCTACATTGCTTACGGTCCCCCCTCCCCCCTTTGCCCGTATTAGCAATCTGCTTTTGTACTTTGACTTCCAGGATTTCCCTAGTGAATTTTGTCACAGAAAAAAGAGAATCATCAATATCGCAGTTAAACTTGACTTTCAAAGCTAATAGTATCTCATTTGGGGGCTCAAATTTAATAAATTTTCTTTGATTCTGGGTGAGTTTTTAAACATCAAACAATGAATTGGCCAGGGTGCAGTAAAATATTTAGATCTATTGACTATGGTTCAGAAGGGTAGAAGGCAAAACACCAGTGGTTTGATGTTGATAAATTCTCAGCACCTTAATCCACATTAATGTTTTCTTTTATCTGAGTCCGCATTGGTGACCAAAAAAGAAAAAGCGGGAGAAAGTATCCATAAGTATAAACTATAAAAATTAAAGAAAATATACTTGTAAAATATTTTTTTTTATGTAAAATAAGTTAAAAGCATTCTCATCCTGACTGAAGACTCTGGAGAATGTTTGTTACAGATAAATACACATTCCAAATTGGGACTCCGCTGTGCATACAGTACTCACACCATTATCAAAATTACCTTACGGTGTATGTTCTCTAGCATACACTTTGACATTCACTTATTGACAGAAAGTCTTCTGCTCAACTTGGGAATATAAAGAGTTTTATAACCATAGATTAGCATGAACAGTTAAAGATGTCATCATATGTTTGTGTGTGTTTACTGGTGTAAGGAGACCCTATGCAGTATGATGGTTCATTCATAAAACAAGAAATAACTCAAACAGGTTTTACAAGCTTCCCAAGTAGAATGGAAAAGCGAAGGAGAGTTTTCTATCATATATTGTCGCCAAGTTACATTTGAAGCCGCTCAGGTAAAAGTAGAGATATAAATATATTTATTTGAGAAATCAGTGCTATTTTTATAGTTCTCCCATTCTTGACCTTTACTACTTCATAAAAAACACTCTTGATCCTGTGGCTTTAAGCTAGTTGTATAATATTTATCAAATATGTGGTAGCAAAGAGATACGTTTTTAAAACCAAGTCAGGCATAGGGAAAGTTAGAAAATATGCCTGTGTATGAAACCTACTATCATGAAACTATATAATTAAAAATGAGAGCTCACTGATATTATGGAAAACTAAACTGTGGAATTTTTAAGGCTTTTAATAACTTTGGAAATTAAAAATGAAAACAGACCGGTTTTTGAGCATTTTCTTTTATCTGTATACAGCATATAGGGAGTAGTTTCTCATTTGTCCAGAAGGTGACAGTGTAATATCAACTGCATGTGATACCTATATTGGCTAGAGAATTGGTGTTTCTCCTGTATCTGTGATGTTTGTATTGTTGCCTTTCCGAATACTTAAAATATAGTACAAATACCACTGATTTCATTCATTATCTTATTTAGAAGTTGCGTGACTGAGTTGGTTTATATGTATTTAGTCGCTAAGACTCAAGTTTAGTAAGAAGAAAATGGGCAAATAAACCTCTGACTGGTATATTTTTAAGTCTCCTTGTGTGTTGAGTATATTTGTTTTTATTCCAGGGTACATATTATTGAAGTTTTCTTTTCAAAGACCAGTACCAAATAACTGTCTTGTCTAATATGTATCAGTTAATACCAGTTAAATTAAACACGTTATTTAAAAAATGATAATAATTAGGAGATTGCTGTTTGTTTTCGATTTTGTGGATTTTTTTTCCTCCTTTCTTTTTTCTTTTGAGGGTGGAACGGTGAAAAAATAATTCAAAACCTCTTGATCAGAAGAGCTCCAGTGACTCGTCTTCCCTCCCTCATTTCAAGCAGGAGGATGCTTTTTCTTCTTAACATTCTCCCCCAGCACTCTGAATTAGAGATTTATTTGCAACGAAAAATCAATTAGTCCTAAATTTATTCATGGATTTCAGGTCCAGCGATCAATGCAAGTCCACTCAGTGGGCTCAAGGGGACCCAGTTCATCCCAGTTAATGTGTCTGAAGGGGAATTACCATTGATGCTGTTTTTTTCCCTTTAGGTCAGAGATCAGATCTCGCTGTCACGGACTGCGGCAAGTAGGAATGACTTCACCCTGCAGCTACCCAAACTGCACCTGGAGACCTTTGCAATGGAGGGGCTCAAGGGCGGGCCAGAGGTTGTAGCGTGCCAGGTTAGAGTCTAAATAACATTGTTTGCTACTGAGACGCATAGAAAAATAAATTGCACTAACTGGAGAGAAGGAAAGCCTCAAAGTATTGTGAATAACTTAAAGGAGATGCAAATAATTCTTCTTAATTTTTCTTCTGCCGTGTAACCCTATTTCACAAATAATTGTGTGTTTTTTTCTTTAAAGCCTCGAAATAGCCTGTTAAGTAAGCCAGAAAAGTATTTTTTTTTCTTACCAAGGAAAAATGTGTGTTTTATAGCTAAGTACAGTATGTAAAGAACACGCTTTCCTGTCAGCAGAGGACAATAAGACACTAGGCTGTTATCTCTTTAAGCTAGTCTCAATTTGTAGCTCTTATTGTTTTAAATAAATCACTGTAGAGAAAATTATCAGGAGAGACATTTGAAAATTTTCAATGTTAATTCCGAAGTATAGCCAATGTTTCTTAGGTAGCAATTTAATTTAAGCAAATGTAGAACCTTACTGGACTTTTTGCACTGAGGAGCATTTCCCCTTGATTTTTAGTTTTAATGAACGACATAATAATATGTGCAGATTGGGTTATTTCATTTATAAAACTCAAAGTACCAAATCCTGAAACCTCAAATAATTGTAAAATCAACTTAATAAAGAAATTTTTTTTCCAGAGCATACTCCTTTTCAGATGCTGTAGGTATCTTTCTAATCAAGGTTACTATTGTGTTATTGTGGGCATTTTTTTTTTTCCTGAGGGTTAGGACAGTTTTTTAGTTGGATGGAACAAAATTCGGTACGTGCTTTATTTGCCTTTTAATGCCCAATGCCTTTATTAGAAAAACCTATCAACATTGTGTAAACTGTAGGAAGCCTGGTATTTCAAAAGAGGCTGTTCTTGTTTAGTAGCATTCTAGAATTTTCAGTGTATTGAAGAGAGAAATAGCTCTTAAAACTCAGTTTCTGTTTCGCATTTTGAGGTTTAAAATAAACTTCATCCTTCTTTAGTGTATGACTCTGTGGAATTTTAATTTTGTACAAAATTAATATCAGTCCAAGTGGGGCTCTGGTAATTTTTTTCTCCATGTTCCATACCCTAATTTAATTTGCTATTAGTGCCCAAATTAATGCTTTACAAAGAAAGAATGCTCATTTCTTTCATTAGGTTGTCCACCAATATATTTAAAATATATACGTGGTTTAAAACTAAGCATAAAATGTTTTTATTTTCAGTTATAGGCTGGAATACCATACCATTATTTAGTACAAGATTAAGATGTACATTTTAAATTTGATTACCATTATTTATGAATTCATTGCAACCACAAATACAATATGATTTGAGATTTTTCTAGTGGCCATAAAATAATCCTGTACTTGGCTATCTTGATTCAGAATCTCAGAGGGCTCAGGACTTGTCATAATTCAGAAATAAAGACTTCCCCCAAACTGTAGATTTTAGTGATTTGGAAAGAGACTGATCCTCAGAATGCCAGTTTTGGGGGGAAAAGCATGAACTCTCTATGGTTCTGACATCAGTGAAGAGCCAGAAGGAAATGTAGAGACCCATATTTCAAACTGCTGTCTCTTCCAAGTTCTACTAGAAATACTTACGCACAAGGCCAAAGCCTAAACACTTGGGCTTGTTTTGCAGTGACGTGCTGGGATGTACACGTCAGGTTAGTCATGAATTGAAGTTCAGTACTCCATGCGGACAAGAACACATGACTTGGGCCATAATAGTTTTTTCCACAGACACACAGACACAGGCAGGGAGACAGACAGACAGACAGACAGACACACAGAATTGTGGTAGGCTTTGGAGTACTTTGAGAAGAAAGGCTCTGTAGTAATTGATGACCTAAATTTTCATATTAATAGCTACCGTGTCAGTGACCACTTACTATGGACGAGGTATCATGCTTAGTTCATTAAATACTTCATGCTGTCTAATTCTCACAATGGACCTGTCACATGTGGCGTTATATGTCAAATAATGGCATCATTTGCATTTTACAATTGAAAAACAACTACAACAGGTAACGCTCCACATCAACAGCAAGTAAGGGGCAGGGCCCGGAGCCTGAATTCAAGTGTAGGTGTTGTTTGACTGCAAAGCCTGAACTGGTAAAATCTGATACTGGAAGAAAGTCTAGACACCTGTGTTAAATGGTAAGCGCGCAGCCTCTGAGATGTATATAGTGGGATTTTCCTTCCGTTTACAAAATATTCATTATGCATCTATGTAAGATGTAGGTCATGGTTTATGCTGTATTGTGGACAAATTCACAGAGAAAGAAATTTTGCTTCCACTTGACAGGCTAATATTATGGAACACTACTTTTCACCTTTTTGCAGTATGTAAATATGTATATTTATGCTAAGTGTGGTAGACACATATTTAGGGATTCAGTGTCCGTTTGGCTTCGTACTCGGTGCTGATGGGGCAGACTGTTCAGAGAGCACGTGTCCTTTGATCGTGCCGAGGAGAGGATCACCGTGCAGGATGTGGTAGTGGCCAACCATTCGGCCAACCTGTACAGCCATCACTGGAGCAGTAGGAGCTGTCCCCGTCTGTCTCTTCCAAAATGGGAGGCTCCAAAATGGAAGGAGGAACAGTGAGCACGAGGGAATGGCGAAGGGGCTTACCCTTTCCCCGCCGGACCCAGGAGAGCAGGTGACTTATGCTCTCCCCCGGGAGAAAATTCAGTTCAGAAAAATGTAGTCTCTGAGCTCTGCTAGCATTTAGCTTCAATTTTATTGTCCGCAAAAGAAACAAAAAGGCGTAGTCCTGCCCATTTCTCAGGCTTGTAATAGCATTAAGTGAGGCAATGCATGTCAAGTAGAGAACACGGTGCTTAGCCAAGAGAGAGGCAGTGTATGGTAGCTGTTATGACTGCAGCCACTATGGGACCCTCGTAAAGAGGAAGCTGGCACCAGTGGCTTGTTTTCATTACTTTTATTTTTTATTTTTTTTATTTAAAAAAATTTTTTTAAGCTTTATTTATTTTTGAGAGAGAGAGGAAGAGAGAGCGAGCGTGAGTGGGGGAGGAGCAGAGAGAGGGAGACACAGAATCCGAAGCAGGCTCCAGGCTCGGTAGCTGTCAGCACAGAGCCCGACGCGGGGCTCGAACTCACAGGCCGTGAGATCATGACCTGAGCCGAAGTCAGATGCCCAACTGACTGAGCCACCCAGGCGCCCCTGTTTTCATTACTTTTAAGGGTGTGTGTGTTTTACATGGAGGAATGGTTATTTAGGATCTTTTTCTCTCTATCTTTCCATTGGCTTCATATAGTCTTCTTTGTTTCTTCAAAAGCTTTAAATAACTTTGCTTAATATCAGCATCAGCTCCCTATTTACTTTTCCATGTTACTTGATGTTCCTGTGAGACCATGTCTCCAACGAAACCCTTTGCCTGAGCTCTTATGGCAAGTCCATACTATTGTTACCTGTGCTTTTATCTCCCAAACGATAGTGTTATCAGTCAACCAGAAAAAAATTAAAACACCTATATTAGACAAGTTAGGAGTAGCTGAAAAGTCCAGTATAATGTGAATGCACAGGACTTTGTCATAAAAAATATGCTGTCCATATTTTATAAAGATAATACCGATCACTCATTATCTTATACTTTGAATTTTTTTCTCAATAATTAAGCTATGTAATGCATTAAAAATATTTTTATGTTTATTTAGTTTTGAGAGAGAGAGAGAGAGAGCAGTGGAGGGGGCAGAGGATCCAAAGTGGGCTCTGTGCTGAGAATAGAGAGCTCAGTGCAGGGCTCGAGTTCACGAACCCTGAGATTGTGACCTTAGCCGAAGTTGGACACTTAACTGACTCCTCCTCCCCCCCGGTGCCCCTGTAATGCATTTATTATCTGGCAAATGTTAGCAGGCATGTAATAAATGTTTGTGTCTCCACCCTCATTCAATAATAAGCAACAAGGAACAATATAAATAGTTGACATTTGTTGAGTACTTATTCTGTACCAGTCACTGTGCTAGCCACTTTACATTTGCTATCTCATTTAATCCCTGCAACAACGGTATGAATAGGTGCTGTGATTTTCTCTCTTTTATAAAGGAAGGAGCTAAAGTTTATTGAGATGCAATAAATTGCTAGAGGTTACGTATCCAGTGAATAGGATCCATTCATGCTTTTTATTTCTGCCTTTTGTAAACCATGGCTTGCTGTGTGTGTGCATGTGTGTGTGTGTGTGTGTGTGTGTGTGTGTGTGTGCGCGCGCACGCGTCTTAAGATTGTCAAGAGGGAAAAAGAATAAAGGAAGGGTCTGTCTGTAGAATACAGTTCCATTTGTGTGGAAATAGCGGAGAGGATAGAACTGCAAAAGAGGCTAACTGGAAAAGTTACTTACTTTACTTTTTACTTACTTACTGTGTATTTTGGCCTTTCATCTGTGAAGTGAAGATAACAAAAATTTCTAACTCCTAATGTTGGTGTGATGATGAAATGGGTTAGCATATAAAGTGCTCAGAATAGTGACAGGTGCATTGTAAACGCTCAGCGTCTATTAGCTGTCCACTAACACGAAAGCTGCATGAGGCCAGGAACTTGGTTTTGTTCGCTGTTGCATAATTCTTTAGGATGAATGCGTGGGGTTGCTGCCTCTAAGGTTACGCACATTCGAAGGCTCTGATATACATTCCTCAAGTGTCCCTGAAAAAGACTTCCAGTTTGCTCCTAAATGACCTCTGTTAGGCTTTTAGTTTCCTTCTTAAAAGTTTGGTTCTTTATTTTCCATTACTAAAGGGAAGTGTTATCTCCTTTATATAATTTAGATCTTCCCTGATTTCAGATGCCCGTTGTCACTGGGTTCTTGATTTCCAGAGTTGCCAGCGTTTAGTCTAAGAGTCTCCATAGTGAGGTATACAGAATATTTGGTGACTGCTGTTTGTTTCACAGATACTCTTTTTCATTTATTTCTGGGTGCATAGCTGTGCTCTGAGTGTTTGAGATTATTGGAAATCTGACCTTTTTGGTAATGTAATAAGGCGTCAAAAAGATTTTAAGCTTATCTAAAGTTGTTATCCAGGAGAGTGTGTACAATTCTCTTTAACTTCTAAAATGAAAGTATCTTTTAAATGAAAGAACATAAAATGATTTTAGACTCAGGTGGTGGGGTCGAATGGAATGTTGAAATGCTACCCTCTTCAAAGGTTGGAAGGTACTGTCCAGAGAAGGGAAGAGCTGTTTGTCAGGCAAAAGCAATTAGCTGGAAAAATCATAGGGTCCATGTGAGAATAAACACGTTTTGATGAAGAATGCCATCTTTGCCTTACCCACCTGCTTGACAGCTGTAGTCTGTAGCTCACAGAGTATAAATTGTGCCAGTGAGGACTCTAGATGTCCTAGGTTTGAGGCCTAACCTGAGGATCAACGTAAGAATCAGCGTGTTTGCTCTTGCTGTTGGCACCCACAAGAGTAAATGGCATTTTCTGAGGTGGTTGTCGGAAAACTGTCTGAGGTGAGTTGTCAGAAAAGCATTTTTGTTATTTGCTAGTTAAAAGTTGAGAATCCTTCTCTGAAGATTTGATAATTTCTTCAAAATCTCCCGGTAACTGAGCTCTAAGCAAGGCTGAATGAAACAAAACAGAATGTTCAGCTGTTGATGTGTGCAGAGGACTGACTTTAAGACTGTGTTGCAAATTGGGATAACAAATAATTAAGTGTGAGCGCTTAAACCTTGGCTGTGGTCATTATGAGTTAGACCTCATGGTCTTCGATCTGTTACCTGCTAAGAGTTTCGTTCTTGATGGCCCAGAAAACCCAGCGTGTCCATCATTATTGTGCACTTTGACATTGTTGTTTGCCTTCTCACCCTCCCTCTTTCCCTTCCTCATTCCTTCCCTTCTGGTGCCTGTTTGATTGGCACTTTATTTTTGGGGTGGTGATGATGGTGGTGGAGTGGGGGAAGGAGATACATCAATCAGAATTCTAGAGGAGAATGGTAGAGTAACAATGTCAAATTATGCTTTTTTTTGGTTCATATATTTTACCTGGTGATATATGCTACCATTCTTTTCTCAGTCCTTATACCTTATTTTTAAAGACTTATTGTAAAAAGAGAGGTGTTTTTTTTTTGTTGTTTTTTTTTTTTGTTTTTTTTTTACATTTATTGTTAAAACATAGCTTGGGTACTGATGGCTAAGATTTCTAAAAACTATTCAAGTAAGGAGTTATAAGAAGTTCTTTTAAAATCTTTAGCAGATGAGATATTTTACATCTTGCATCATGGGTTTTATTTCAGATTGGTGGTAGTTTGAAACACCAAGAGTGTTTTTGATTGTTGCTGGGACTTTCATCATTGCCTTTTGAAAAGGATAGGATGAGGGGTGCCTGGGTGGTGCCTGGGTGGCTCAGCGGGTTAAGTGTCTGCCTTTGGCTCAGGTCCGTGAGTTCAAACCCTACGTTGGGCTCTGTGCTGACAGCCCAGAGCCTGGAGTCTGCTTTGGATTCTGTTCTCCCTCTCTCTGCCCCTCGCCTGCTTGCACTCTCTCTCTCTCTCTCTCTCTCTCTCTCTCTCTCTCTCTCTCTTTCAAAGATAAACATTAAAAAATTTTTTTAAAAAAGAAAGAAATGGACAGGATGACATATGAAGAGAAGGAAATGCATCTGTATTAAGCTTCTGCTGCACAAAACCTCATATTGAGGAATCTCATAACTCCTTACTCCTTAACTCAGCTGAAAATATTTTAGAATTAGTCCCTCTGGGAGTGACCTGGTATCAGTGATCTGAACTGACACTAAGTAAAATCTGAGAGGAATTCTTTAAAAACTAGGCATGATTCATGAAGTCCTTTTTCCAGTTTTTTTTTTAAAGTTTATTCATTTATTTTTGAGAGAGACAGAGACAGCATGACGGGGAGAGGCAGAGAGAGGGAGAGAAAGAGAGAGAGAGAATCCCAAGCAGGTTCCGCAATATCAGCACAGAGCCCGATGCCATGATCCATCTCACGAAAGCAAGAGATCATGACCTGAGCCAAAACCAAGAGTAGACACTTGACCAACTGAGTCACCCAGGTGCCCCGTCCAGTTTTGTTTTTAATCACTTCTTCCTTTGTTTATTTTAAGGAAGAATAATTAGGAAGAAGATAAAATCATAGCAGAGTCAGGATCCCAGGGGTTTGAAGAGGTTATGCAACTTTACTAGAAAGTAACAGGACTGACTAGAACGATGAAGTCCTTCCCCCTGTAGACACAAATCATACAGGTAGCAGGACTTGTCATTGTTTTGTCCAACTGTGTTTTTTGCAAGGAAATACACCATCCCTTCTTGTGAAGGATGAACAGGCTGACGGTGCTATTGGAGTTCTAGGCGAGGATCACTATTTTCTGTGAGCGATTGGCCCTTAGCTCTTCTGGTGCATCAGCTTGTCACCTGTAATGTAGCAGGATTCTCGCACATGGAATCGTGACAACGAGGCTTTTCTTTCTAGGATGCAACTTTATTCCTGCCGGCACGACTCAGTTGGGTTTGTACCCAAAGAACTGAGCCCCGAATGCCATGTGGCATAGTTTTTTGTGTATTTTCTACTTCTTTGTCTCTCATATATGGTAAGACACACAAATATGCAGTCTCATTAAGTGGTCTCGTGTTACAAGGTCATAAGGGATGTTGACATGTCTGCACATAGCCAAGTTACCTTGAGTTATTTTTTTCTTTAAAAAAAATTTTTTTTGAAATGTCCTATTTTTTTTTTTTTTTGAGACAGAGAGAGACAGAGCATGAGCAGGGGAGGGGCAGAGAGAGAGGGAGACACAGAATCTGAAACAGGCTCCAGGCTCTGAGCTGTCAGCACAGAGCCTGACGCGGGGCTCGAACTCACAAACCGTGAGATCATGACCTGAGCCGAAGTTGGACGCTTAACTGACTGAGCCACCCAGGCGCCCAGAGGTTTTGTTTTTTTTTTTTTTTTCTTTCCTTAGGGAGGGGACCCTACCACCGTAACACAGAAGTGACAATATGTGCCCTACTGCATCTTGGGGCAATTATGAAGGTCATATGACATATATGGAGAAAGTTTAAAAATTAAACAGCACTAATAGGTATCTTTAAAAGTGTTTTCCTTTGAATATTTGGCATATAAACATTCCTGGATCAGGTGTGAGCTTGCTTCGTTTTCAATTTCGGGTTGAGATTTTTGTCCTTCTACAAACAGGCGAGTAAGTCAGATCATAGGGAAGTTGGCAATCGTGAATCCACAATTTTCCGTGTGTCGTTGAGTTTCCTGGAAACATCATGTTGATCAGAATAGGAATGACTTTACTAACAGCACAGTATTTGGAGGAGATAAAATAATTCTGTTTGCTTGGGAAAGAGGCGAACACCATCGTATTGGAGAAAGCCTATGGGGAGAGCCAGAATGTTTGGATTCAAGTCCTGTTTGCACTGTAGCCTGGAGCCCCCCATATCCTCTGCAGGTGAGGACGTGAAGCCCGTCCAGCTTTCACTCGCAGGACTGGGGAAATCAGACGGCCTAGTGTGCGTGCTAGGGTGCTTTTTTGCTGTAAAATGCTGTGTTAATAAAAACTGTATTGGAGTGAGCTGCAAACAGGCCTGGGGGCAGGACAAGTGACTTCCGTCCATCAAGGAAAGTTTTAGTGTTTCAGCTCTTGGAGTTTTCGATTGATGACTTCTTTGGTACAATTGGCACTTGAGTAGCAGAACAGAATGTTCACAATCTTGGTGTTTCCTCACAGTTCAGAATAAAGCCCCGGTTTAACACTTTGTACTTCCATTTGAAGAATTATTATACAAAGTAACTAAAGAATTACTAGGGGCGCCTGCGTGGCTCAGTCGGTCAACTTTGCCTCAGGTCACGATCTCCCCGTTAGTGAGTGTTACTGAGTTCTTCGAGACCCCGTGTCGGGCTCTGTGCTGACAGCTCAGAGCCTGGAACCTGCTTCAGATTCTGTGTCTCCCTCTCTCGCTGCCCCTCCCCTACTTGCTCTCTGTCTCTCAAAAACAAATAAACATTAAAAAAAAAAAACAAAAAAATAATTACTACTGTTTTCATATTTTCTTTGAACTCTGTTGCCTTTATTTACACCATTTATATTTTTTTAGGGGGACTTCAGATTCCATCTCTGAAATGGTGGCGATATTTGCCTGTGTGTGAAATGTTTCAGACACATTTAGTTAAAAACAAAAACACAAAACATGAAAGTACAGAGCATTTTATTTTTTTGGTTACAACAGTCAGCTCCAAGTAGCTCCAAGTAGAAAAGCTGCTAAGTGATACGAACATAATTTCTTTGTCATTAATGTTAAGAGGCAAAAGCTGAATCCCAAACTTGACCCTTTCTCTAGCTTTTTTCCCCCTCATTTTTGAAGCCTATTTAAGAATAAGTATAACCTTACTAGATAATACCTCTTAATACTTATTATTGAGAGACCGAAGTCTGTGAGCACTTGAACTTTCAAATGCTGCCACAGAATTGCTATCATTTTAGCTGCTTGGACAAAAAACAGTGTTTGATGGACTGACTAGGGGAAGACCTGGAAAGGGAAGGGTTATCTACAAATTGAGTGAGTTTATTATGGCTTAGTGATTTGCTGATTGATTTCATTTGCTGTCAGTTAAGGCTCTCTTAATGTCAGTTTTCTTTGCATAATGCCTCGAAATAAAGACTGATAGAAGTTCTTCAGATTGATGCCGCTTATATAAACTGACCCTGATTTGCCCTATTTTACATGACAATTTAAGTGACGGCACTTAGAGGAAAATACAGCAATGAATATGCAACTTAAGGATTAAGGGAAATGCAGTGAATCATTCAGTCTCAAACTAGGTACAAAAGTAATTTCTGGTAATAATTCCACAGATACCTTCAGTTTTATTAAACAGACTGTTACTACTTTGATGTGTGTGTGTGTGTAAAGAGAAGGGGAGGGAGTTGAAATGAAAAAGGGAACTGAAAGTGACCCTAAATCTTTTCAAATTATGGTAACTCTTCCTCTCCCCACTTAAACTTGGAGTTGTTAGAATCACAGTTTAAAAAATATTTTATTTGAAGTTGCATACATGCTGTAATTAAGTAACCAATGAAATGTAGGGTGAGTAATTTTATAGCTTTAAATGCTTTTTGTTTGGTTTCAGAACCTTCTGGTAACAAGCAGTAGTACTCCTCCCCCCGCCCCCCTGCAATGGCCAGAAGTCTCACCATGCTAA
Organism: Herpailurus yagouaroundi; assembly: GCF_014898765.1. Taxonomy (NCBI): domain Eukaryota; kingdom Metazoa; phylum Chordata; class Mammalia; order Carnivora; family Felidae; genus Herpailurus; species Herpailurus yagouaroundi. Next base: position 4,338,262 of record NW_024412401.1, read on the forward strand.
CTAAAAAGAGGTATAACTTTTGGGAGGCAGATTAATTTAAGAAGTAACTCGATGAAGAAAACACGAAGTACTAATATTTTAACTCCTCTTCTAAGTGAGGGCTACTTAGCTCACGCTTTTCCCTTTTCTCTGGAGAGGATATCACTTCCAGGTCACAGTGCTGTGTTTTGTTACGAGTGTATTGTATAATGCATATTAACCAACATGAGCCTGACTTGGTGTAACTTCATTAGGATTGAAAGGAGGACATAGGAAATAGGGCTCTGAAGTGAAGAAAGTTCAGGAATTCTGTTCATGTAGTGGGGGTTCTGCAAACCAACACTGAAGCCTAGGTGGTATCTGTGACATATTTAAAAGAGGCACACATTCTAGGGGTGCCTGGGTGGCTCAGTCGGTTAAGTGTCTGACTTTGGCTCAGGTCATGATTTCACCGTTTGTGAGTTCAAGCCCTGCGTCGGGCTCTGTGCTGACAGCTCAGAGCCTGCGGCCTGCTTTAGATTCTGTGTCTCTCTCTCTCTCTCTCAAAAATAAATAAACATTAAAAAAATTTTTAAAGAACAAAAACCCAAAAATACCTAGGAATAAACCTAACCAATGAGGTGAAAAATCTATACGCTGAAAACTATGGAAAGCTTATGAAAGAAATTGAAGAAGACACAAAAAAATTTCCATGCTCCTGGATAGGAAGAACAAATATTGTTAAAATGTCGATCCAACCGAAAGCAATCTACATATTCAACGCGATCCCTATCAAAGTAACACCAGCATTCTTCACAGAGCTAGAACAAATAATCCTAAAATTTGTATGGAACCAGAAAAGACCCCGAATAGCCAAACCAACCTTGAAAAAGTAAACCAAAGCAGGAGGCATCACACTCCTAGACTTCAAGCTATACTACAAAGGTGTAATCATCAAGACAGTATGGTATTGGCACAAGAACAGACACTCAGATCAATGGAATAGAATAGAGAACCCAGAAATGGACCCACAAACGTATGGCCAACTAATCTTTGACAAAGCAGGAAAGAATATCCAATGGAATAAAGACAGTCTACAGCAAGTGGTGCTGGGAAAACTGGACAGCAACATGCAGAAGAATGAACCTGAACCACTTTCTTACACCATACACAAAATGGATGAAAGGCCTCAATGTAAGACAGGAAGCCATCAAAATCCTCAAGGAGAAAGGAGGAAAAAACCTCTTTGATCTTGCCACAGCAATTTCTTACTCAACACGTCTCCGGAGGCAAGGGAAACAAAAGCAAAAATGAACTACTGGGACCTCATCAAAATAAAAAGCTTCTGCACAGAGAAGGAAACAATCAGCAAAACTAAAAGGCAACCGACGGAATGGGAGAAGATATTTGCAAATGACATATCAGATAAAGGGTTAGTATCCAAAATCTACAAAGAACTTATCAAACTCAACACCCAAAAAACAAATAATCCAGTGAAGAAATGGGCAAAAGACATGAATAGACGCTTCTCCAAGGAAGACATCCAGAAGGCCAACTGACACATGAAAAAATGCTCCACATCACTCATCATCAGGGAAATACAAATCAAAACCACAATGAGATACCACCTCACACCTGTCAGAATGGCTAACATTAACAACTCAGGCAACAACAGATGTTGGTGAGGATGCAGAGAAAGAGGATCTCTTTTGCATTGTTGGTGGGAATGCAAGCTGGTGCAGCCACTCTGGAAAACAGTGTGGAGGTTCCTCAAAAAATTAAAAATAGAACTACCCTATGACCCAGCAATTGCACTACTTGGCATTTATCCAAGGGATACAGGTGTGCTGTTTCGAAGGGACACATGCACCCCCACGTTTATAGCAGCACTATCAACAATAGCCAAAGTATGGCAAGAGCCCAAATGTCCATCAATGTTTGAATGGATAAAGAAGATGCAGCATATATGTACAATGGAGTATTATTTGGCAATCAAAAAGAATGAAATCTTGCCATTTGCAACTACGTGGATGGAACTGGCGGGTATTATGCTAAGTGAAATTAGAGAAAGACAAATATGACTTCACTCATATGAGGACTTTAAGAGACAAAACAGATGAACATAAGGGAAGGGAAACAAAAATAATATAAAAGCAGGGAGGGGGACAAAACAAAAGAGACTCATAAATATGGAGAACAAACAGGGTTGCTGGAGGGGTTGTGGGAGGGGAAATGGGCTAAATGGGTAAGGGGCATTAAGGAATCTACTGAAATCATTACTTCACTATATACTAACTAATTTGGATGTAAATTTTAAAAAATAAAAAAGTTAAATTAAAAAAAATTTTTTTAAAGAGGCACATGTTCTGGATTTGCAAATAAGACTTAAAATGGTCTTTAGACCTTAGATCTTTGGTTGAATGATTACCTGGTGGAATGATTTGCCCAACAAATAAATAAATTTGTTTATATGAATTTATTTATTAAATTTATTTATATATAAATTTATTTATTTAAAAATGTTTATTTACTTATTTTGAGAGTGAGAGAGAGTGTGCAAGTGCATGTGAAGAAGGGGCAGAGAGAGAGGGAGACAGAGAATCCCAAGCAGGCTCCACGCTGTCAATGCAGAGCCTGCTGTGGGGCTCGGTCTCATAAACTGTGAGATCATGACCTGAGCCTAAATCAAGAGTCAGATGCTCAACTGGCTGACCACCCAGACATCTCAACCACGAAATTTAAAGTCTAAAAGTACAAATTCCATGTTTTTAATCTTTCCAAAATTCAGAAGAAATGATGAAATCAAAACATGCAGTTTAACCTTGTACATTTATTATGTCATAGGACAAAATGGGAAAAAATAATCTTTATGAGACATTTAGCATAGTGTCTTAGGCAAAGCCCTCAAAAGGTAAGTTATTATTATCTAGACAGTGTGTATGAGTTGAGGAATGTTAATTCTTTATCAAGTGAAAAGGAATTCTTTGAAAATGTTGGGGTATTTATAATTACTGCAAATTAAGAGGTTAAATGATTTCTTGTTAGCATTGAGTGGGAGATACAACCATGACGGATAAAGAGGAAATCCAGGAATTCTTAAAGATATTTTTCTTATTATGTCTTTGTGGTAGTATACTATGACAGGTGGATCCTGGATGTTAAAACCCATGACTAAGAGGCAAATGATCACAGGTAAAACTTTAGGGAAAGACCTGTTGATACAGAAGTTGCTAGTTTACCTCTGCAGGCATGAATGTCCGTTTAGATTGCATTCGGAACACTTACTACACAAGATGGTCATGTCCATCAAATTTCTGTGATTATAGATTCATACCATTCTGAATAATTACCTAAACATAAAACATAAATCTCTACACTTGCTAAATGACATCTTAAAAAGAAATGTATATCTAAAACTAACAATACAAACTAGAAAACTTCTGAAAAATTGCTCTCTGACACATCAAACTGTATACATATGTATACATATCACTTTTATTATCAAAAACATAGTACATGCAATAAGACTCATTATAAGGATTTCATTACACCCCCAGATTTCTGTGCTTTTGTAGATACTAAGCCAAAGCCCAAGTCAAGACTTCATCTGAAATGGAAGGTTCTTGCTTAATTCATTTATTTTTTAAAGAAAAGTAATATAAAAAAAACCCTTAGTAAATGATTTTCTTAATAACGTCCTTTACAAATAGTAAACCTTTTTTCAAAGGAAGCATCAGGTTTTGTTTTGTTTTGTTGCTTTTAGGTTCCAAGGGTTAGCCAATACTATCTAATAAGACACACTTTCTTTCATTTTTGAAAAGAGGAAAGTCTGGGACAACTTTTAAAACCACTCACTCCACCCTGCTCCTGTGTTCTCTGTCTCCCCTGGCTTATTCAGCCCCAGTTGGAGGGACGAGTTGGAGCCCAGACAGGCTCCTCGTGGGGCACTAAAAGTGCTCCCAGCTGAAGTCGCAAGGGAGTGAGCTAGCGCATGGTGTAGGAGAATGGCTGGCCTTCTTTTTCGCCGTAGGCTCCTTACTAGGTAGAAACACTTCTATGGGGATATTTGCTCTGGAAAACCCCCTCCTTTTCCTGCTGGTCACTACAGTGGACTTAAAGAAATAAGAAGGCAAAGAGCTTTTGCATACTACTTCACTTTTAAAATTTGATTTTGACATCCTGCCTTAATTTTTGTTTGTAATTCTTAGCAGATTAGTTAGAAACCATACATGTCTGCATGTGTGTGTGCATATGTGTGTGCATGTGTACGTTGATTTCTAACTCCACTGAAACTAGCAGAATATCACATCAGAGGGGCACCTGGGTGGCTCAGTCAGTTAAACATCGGACTCGATTTCAGTTCAGGTCATGATCTCACGGTTTGTGGGTTTGAGCCCTGCGTTGGGCTCCATGCTGACAGTGTGGAGCCTGCTTGGGATTCTCTCTTTCTCTCTCTCTGCCCCTTCCCCATGTTCATTCTCTCTCTCAAAATTAATAAATAAATTTTAAAAAATAAGCTTACACAATAAATCACTAAATAATTCATTAAAATCCTTTGTTCTTTTTATGTATGTAACTCCAGTGAAATCATGACCCTGTAGGGGCGCCTGGGTGGCTCAGTTGGTTAAGCAGCCGACTTCAGCTCAGGTCACTATCTCGCAGTCCGTGAGTTCGAGCCCCGCGTCGGGCTCTGTGCTGACAGCTCAGAGCCTGGAGCCTGTTTTGGATTCTGTGTCTCCCTTTCTCTGACCCTCCCCCATTCATGCTCTGTCTCTCTCTGTCTCAAAAATAAATAAACGTTAAAAAAAATTAAAAAAAAAAAAAGAAATCATGACCCTGTAAATATCAGTATATATAGCAACAATCCCAAATGATACAATTTTTTCTTACAACACGAGAGTCGTTTTTCATCATTCAGGCCCGCAGGTCCACATCTGAAACTCTGAACTCCACAACTATAAACTGGTGACTTGGAGGCGAAAGTCTGACCTGACCTAATCTTGTGGCAAAACCTGAGAAGAACTGACACGAGGCCGTTTGTAGTTTTAGTTTAACCCCCTTAGTGTGGTTGTTGGAATGTTTTGAGATAGAATGGGTTTGATTATAGAGTGTGCTGCCCTAGCCTGATGAGAGTGCTACTTAATATATGGTGTATGCCCCATTTTCCCACATCCAAAAAAATCCTCCCAAACACATCTGGTTCCAAGGTTTCAAGGAAAGGGTGGTGGGAACCACACCAACATTGTAAAACAGATTCCACACAAATAATGCATCGTATGGCTACAGTGCAAGCTTTTTGTTTTTCTTATAATGAGGTATGTTCAGCCTATGGGATGATACTGTTGCTTTGTTTTGTTTTGAGTATAGTTGACGTTAATGTTACGATAGTTTCAGGTGTTCGATTTAGTGATTTGACAAGTTTCTACATTATGCTGTGTTCACAAGTGTGGCTGCCATCCGTCAGTCTGGAATGGTATTCTGGAGTGAAATTTAAATTTAATAACTAGTATCTCTTACTCTTTGTTTGGGGTCATACAGGAATTGGGTGGTGGTTTTTGCCACCTAGAAAACTCAGACTTCAATACATATATGCAAATCACATATGGCTCTAATAGGCTTTATAGGCTCAGGTCTAATACCCGTTTGCAAACTAAATGTGCATTTCTGTTCCATGAGGGGATCCGCTGAGATGTTGTTTTAGCCCCCCTCCCCCACTTATTTTCTGAAAGCATAGTGGATGAAATTCCTTGTCCCAAACTGTGCATACTTTTTACTATTATCATCTGTCCCTCTGGATGAAGTAATGCAGACTCTTCAAAGGTCTGGAGAGGTCAGCTGTCCCGCTACCCAGGCAGTTGCTCTAGGTAAAGAGAGCAAGGTCACTGGGGAGTCCAAGGGCCTGGTTGTTTACAGCCCTGACTCCTGGTAGTCTCTAGAAGGCTTAGGAACCAGAATGTCCTTTGCTCGAGGAGAAATAGAAAGGTCATTTGAGGGTATTTAGAGATCAATGTGAACCAGGAAATTGGCTTTAGAAAAATAAAATGGCCAGCTCTCTTGATCACATAGATTTGGATATGGCTAATACCATTCAATCATGTAGTGAGCACTTGCCAAGTTCAAGGCATTGTGCTGTATTCTAGGATACAAAGGTGACTTAAATATCTTTTGAGGGGAGTATAGAATTTCCCCTGTATGACCCCAAACAAAGAGTGATATGAGATGGAAAGCATGATTGTTGTAAGAGAGGCATAAAGTACCATAACCTGCCCTTTAGAGATGAGAGAAATTCATTCTTACACATTAGGAGAAGATTAGGAGAGGCTTCATAGAGGAGGTGGCATTTGAATGGGCCTTGAAGGTTATGTAGCTAAAAATCCCCTTTCCTATGAAATGTTTTTGTTAGGAAATACAGTTGGGAAATACCTGGGGTGTGAATCCCAGCCACTAGGTAGCTCAGGCAGTGAAATCTATGGGATGGCCTCATCTCTTTTTTGGGGGAGGGGGGTGGCCTCATCTTAATCTCCTGATTGGCCATGTTCTTTTGAGCTACCAATATTCTGTGATACTGTGAATAAGTTATGGTCTCTGCAGGATTTCATAGAAATCTTATTATTTGTTCCTTTGTAATGTACAAAAAGTAAATTCATTTACTTAATTGAATGTCAGAAAGCACTTTAGATCCAATTTGCCCTTAAAACAATGCATACAATATTTTTTCAAAGATATAGTTTAACATACTTCAGTGGATTTTGGTATAGAGTAGAGTTTATGGGGCTTATTGAAGTAGTTGATAACCCTGAATGAAGCATGTAGATTTCTTTTTTTTTTTTTTTAATTTTTTTTTCAACATTTATTTATTTTTGGGACAGGGAGAGACAGAGCATGAACGGGGGAGGAGCAGAGAGAGAGGGAGACACAGAATCAGAAACAGGCTCCAGGCTCTGAGCCATCAGCCCAGAGCCCGACGCGGGGCTCGAACTCACGGACCGCGAGATCGTGACCTGGCTGAAGTCGGACGCTTAACCGACTGTGCCACCCAGGCGCCCCAAGCATGTAGATTTCTAAACTGATCTGGTGTGTCAGAGTCAGAATGGAATCATGGTAATAAAAGAAAATAAATAAATATTTTCTCTCTTCCTCTCTTTACTGATTTACTTTTTCCTTATATATATTGAAATTTGTTCATGTTGGATTTAATTAAACCACAAAGAAGCCCATCAAATTCTACTAATTCCAGCTAAATGGATTTTTAGCACCTCCGTCTAAGTTAATGTAAAGGTGCGGGTTGTAGATGTCCTTCGCTGAGATTCGTAAATAAAGCTGACAGTCTTGTGTGAAAAGAGGAGGGACAGAGCATTCAGTGTTGTGTGTACACGTGCATGCATTTTCTCTGTTTGTGTAAGTCCAGCTTAGATCAGTTGCACTCTCTGAAAGTGTCTGTTTGAGATGACGGGCTGAGCAGTTTTTCTTTGGTAGTGAAGAGCTCGCTCTCAGCCCTGTCAGCCACTTGTTTCTACAACTTCTCTCTGTGTATTAACACCACTCCTTTAAGATAATTTGCATACCGAATCCCCAAAAGATTAAAATTAGGATGTGTCTTTGCTACACTATCATGTTTGATTAAAGCCGCTGGATCTTTGTAGGTCGGTTATGAAACGGACAAATGAGAAGTGCTGGTTATCACTTTGTTCAGTCTCCCTAAAGTGTAAATCAGAAAGAGATTATTGGACTATAAAGTGTCCTTTGTTAAGCCCCAGTATCTTTTGAAGAAGAGAAATAGGCACTCTCAGTATAGTCCACATTATTACTGAAATTGAAAGTCTCACTAAGTCTAGAATGAAGAACCATGCCTGTATTGCATGCTGTTAATTGAATCAAGCTGAACGAGTATATTTGGAACTCCTGCTCTGTATCCAGCCCTGTGCTTGACAGACGGTTGACAGAGGGTGGATGTGCAGTCAGGGAGGAGGAGTTACCAAAAAATCACCTCAGATGTACAGCTCCTAACAGAAGAGGAACAAGACAGGCACTAATATGGGAACCTTCAAATTCGAACACCTACGCCAGCAGTCTTTGGAAAGTATAAAGATGGGGGGAGCGCCTCAATGTATCATTAACTTTGTTTTACATTCTTCTCCTCAAATTTTTTTTTTTTATCCGTTCATCAGTCGATGGACATTTGGGCTCTTTCCAGACTTTGGCTATTGTTGATAGTGCTGCTGTAAACGTTGGGGCGCTTGTGTCCCTTCAAATCAGCATTTTTGAATCTTTTGGATTAATTCCTAGTAGTGCAATTGCTGGGTCATAGGGTAGTTCTATATTTAATTTTTTGAGGAGCCTCCATACTGTTTTCCAGAGCGGCTGTACCAGTTTGCATTCCCACCAACAGTGCAAGAGGGTTCCCGTTTCTCCACCTCCTCGCCAGCACCTGTTGTTTCCTGAGTTGTTAATGTTAGCCACTCTGACAGGTGAGAGGCGGTATCTCACTGTGGTTTTGATTTGTATTTCCCTGATGATGAGTGATGTGGAGCATCTTTTCATGTGTCTGTTAGCCATCTGGATGTCTTCTTTGGAAAAGTCTGTATTCATGTCTTCTGCCCATTTCTTCACGTTAACTAACTTGAATATAATTTTTTTTTTTTTTGACAGGAAGAGCCTTCCTGGCTTTTTTGAGGAGATAATATACTCTGTGTTTTATCTACTCAGTTTCCATATGAAATTTAAAAATCTGTTATTTTACCAACTTAAGAAATAGAATCACAATGTGCCATGCCTCTCTTAATGGCATTCCTCTCTCTTCCCATCACCCTTCAAATAAACTCCAAACTTCACATCTTGCCCTTGGGCTCCTCGCTATCTGGGCCTTGCCTCTGTCCAACTTCATCTTCTAACACTCTGCCTTTCATTCACTGAGTATAGAGCAGTAAGTATACAGCAATATTGACCTTTTTGCTGTAACTTGAATACACGAAGCACAGTCCCATTCCTAGGCTCTGAGTATGCTGGTCTCCTTACTTGGCATGGCTTACGCCAAATCGTCATGAGGCTCAGTCCTTCACTCATTCATGTCTGTGCTTAAATGTCATATCATTGGGCGCCTGGGTGGCTCAGTCGGTTGAGCGTCCGACTTCGGCTCGGGTCATGATCTCACAGTCTGTGAGTTCGAGCCCCGTGTCGGGCTCTGTGCTGACAGCTCAGAGCCCAGGGCCTGTTTCGGATTCTGTGTCTCCCTCTGTCTCTGCCCCTCCCCCGTTCATGTCTGTCTCTCTCTGTCTCAAAAATAAATAAATGTTAAAAAAAAATTTAAAAAAAAATGTCATATCATGAACAAGCCTTCTCTTGTCATTAACTAAACAGCCACCCTTCTCCCTTTGCACTTCATAGCCTTGACCCTGTTTAATTTTCCTTCATAGCACATGACCAATATATTTGTCTATTATCTGTCTTTCACTGGAATGTAAGACCCCTGAGGGCAGGGCTTGGTCTTCACCGCTGTATCCTCAACACCTAGAACTTAAGTGCTCAGAAATATTTGTTGAATACAATAATGAATGAACTGAGATTTTCTCTATTGAGAAATTGCACACTAGGGAAAAGAACAAGGAGTTTAGAGTTAGATGGACTTCGGATTTCCAGTTGTGTCATTATTAGCAATGTACTCTTTTTGTTTGTTTGTTTTTAACTAAGCTTCATGCCCAGCACAGAGCCCAGTGCAGGGCTTAAACTCATGACCCTGAGATCAAGACTTGAGCTGAGTCAGATGCTTAACCAACTGAACTACCCAGGTGACCCTAGCAATGTGCTCTTAAGAAAGTTAGGTATGGACTCCGATCCTCAGTAGCTTTATAGGTAAATTGGGCTAAATAATTCCCATTTTGCAAGTACAGCATAAAGCTTCAAGATGATGCATTTTGCCATGGAAAACAGAACTGTTCAGATTTGTATATGTTATTTAGTACACCTAGAAAATACCCTTCCTTTGGTTGAGGAGTCTAAATCACCCTGCACAGATGTGTCTATTACTTAAAATAAGAAGGAGAGAATAGTAGTCAAAGTAACTCTGATCTCCAAGGACTGTACTATCAGGTATCAGAAGTGCGTATAAACATTTCTGCATTCGGTGCCAGATATTATGGTTTTGACATTTGGACAAAGCTAGACTGCCTGAATCCCAAAACTTATCTGTACACTCATACCATATGAAGTCTTCTTTCTCTCTGTCGATAGAATCCAAAGCAGCCTAATAACCCCCATTTTATAAAACTACCAGTGATGTCAAGACATAGTAGGTGCTCAGGAATGGGAACTCGAATAATAACATATTTTTTCCTGAAGGAGAGTTTATAAAGTAATGGGGTTAAGTCTCTTCATCATTTGCTTTTTTTTTTTTTTTAATTTTTTTTTCTTCGTTTTTATTTATTTTTGGGACAGAGAGAGACGGAGCATGAACGGGGGAGGGGCAGAGAGAGAGGGAGACACAGAATCGGAAACAGGCTCCAGGCTCCGAGCCATCAGCCCAGAGCCTGACGCGGGGCTCGAACTCACAGACCGCGAGATCGTGACCTGGCTGAAGTCGGACGCTTAACCGACTGCGCCACCCAGGCGCCCCTCTTCATCATTTGCTTTGACCCATGATTAATTCTGTGTTACCCAATAACTAAACTACTCTCACTTTATCAATCTTTATTCATTAATAAACCCTGTGCCAGTTGTATAATTTACCATATGATGGACATTTTGCATGTTGCTTGATTTTTAAGTCCTAAAGCAAGGTAATTTATAATTATGATAGTAATAATGATAATTATATTATTATTATCAATCTAGCAGTATCTTCTGAGAAACTCATTTCTTTTAGAATTTGTTAAGATCACTGTTCTTTTTTATGACTTCACGTCCATATGCAAGAGTTTCCAAGAGAAACTTTTTTCTCAGTCTCCGATTATTTTGCTGATGGCTTTTCCATATTCTTGTAGGAAACCAGTGTCACGGCTTATCCCTTTGGTCTTTCTTTACAGTACCCTTTAGCATAATAAGAGCAGTAATCACCATTAGTCTAGAAGCTGCATTTAGCTTCCAGATTGGCTTTGATTCAGTTCTGGTTGGAAATAACATATTTGAAAAAGAATTGGTCTTGTTCTTGGCACATTTAAGTTGTATATGCCATGGTTGAGTGGAGGCCAGAAAAAAGTTTAGAATCTAAACACGATATAAAGCAAACATCATTTAAAAAAAAAATCTGCTGCCGAAGTATTCTGCAACTCTGCGGAATATGGTTTCCCATGAGGCTCCTTCTCATACCTGAAAAGCTACTATATTTACATCCTTCAAAGTGGTGCCAGTAAAAATTTTGAGTGATGGCATAAGTCAAGTGCACGGCCATTTCAAATGGCAAAAAGGGGAAAATGAACTTTGATATTCTCTTTTTCTTATATATAATAACAGCAACAAAACATACCTGAACTGTATGCAATATGGAATCAAGTCAGTTCATACTATTTTGTCTTTAGTTGTGCTTGACTAAGGAGATTGTGTATTTGTGACACAATTTTTTTCTTCTAATAGCCCGACACATTTACTATCCTCATCATCGTCACCGTCATTACAATGAAGCATTTCAGTGTCTGTTTGTACATTGCATTAAATATCTAGTTACACATGTTTTTAACCATGCCCTGTACTAAATAAATAGGAGCACATAATCTTAAGTGGATGGCAGGGGCCCAGGCCAGTCTCTAAAGCAAACAGAGTAATTCTAGTACATGCAAACAGACCCCTAGGACATCTAGGGTCAAAAGGAGGTTGTCCAGGAATGGAAAAGCATCTTGTATGAGAGAGAGGTGAAACCTCGGCTCACCAAAATCCTAGTTGCTACATAAAGGAAAGGTCATTTTTCTACCAGGTAATTTTCTGGATATGAGAGGATAAAAGCCTTCTTTAGTCTTAGCAGGTAAAATGGAAATTAAGTAGAACCTCTTGGAGTCCTGTTCCTTCCATGTATATGTCCAGTATGCATGGATCTCATTTGGAATGAGAATTTATGAGTCAGAAGAACCCGTTCTGGGTGGGCAGGACTTGGGATATTGGTCTTTTGGGGTCTTGGTATTTTTCTTCTGATGTCTTTCACTGATAACGTCAGATCCTCAAGTCAAGATGTTAAGAGATGTACAACACATTGCCATTTTACATACATAAGTCAGTTAAACACACTAGAAGTTGTTTTCCCAAGGCTTCTCATTTTCCAAAATAATCTATTGTATGAATAATAGATTTGCTTTAATTTGTAAACTTAATTTTCTTCTCTTTAAAATGAACTCACAGCCTTCTTTCAAATTACATTTTTCTAGAACCCAGAGGTTTGGGGGGCCAATATAGAAATAATGTAACATATTAGGACAGAATAAGGATTCATTAATTTGTGGCAAATGTTTATTGAACCCATTCTATAGAATGAATTAAATCCTTAAGAAAATACCGCCTGAAGTTCCTTTACTTGAAGTAAATATTTATTTCCATTACATAAGTGAAAATTGGTTGTTCAGAGGTAGTGCAGTATAATAATTATTGAGTTTGAGATCTTTGAAAATCCCGGTTTTATAGCAAAATTCAAGAGGGGCTTTTCTTTTGTACCTTTTCCATCAATAGAGGAGAGAGCGTGGATTAAATTGACACTTAAATGAATGTTGTGATAGACTAGCCGTGCAATTTTTTGGAACTTGGAAAGCCTAGATTTATTCTGCTGGTTTTACTAAGAAACTTTGTATGATAGACAGCCAAAACCAAACAAACCAAAAACCCCACTAAACCAATATAAAACAACCTGGGAAACTTGCAGCATATGGAATGAGCAGGGGCTTTGGAAATGAACAGACGTGAATTTGAATCTCAGTTCCATTATTTATGTGCTACGACCTTGGATAAGGTACTTAGAACATCACTGAGCCTTGGTTTCCTAATCTGTAAAGTAGAGATAATATGAGTCCTTAGAGGATTATTGCCAGAATTAGAAGAGTATGCAAAGCTCATACTGTGATGTTTGGCACATAGTAACTGCTTTTGCTAAAGACTGGGGTCCAGGTAAGCCTTGCATTGTGGGAACTATGAAGGAAGCAAGAATACCTTTGGGCAAAGATTTGATCAAACCTAGGGTTTATTGACTCCCATACATCCCAACTCATTGGGTGAGATTCCTGGTGGAAGAGTGTGGGGTTCACCTCTGTCCTTGGCCTACTCTGGGGCAGACGTGGGATTGACTTCGAGGGGAGAATAGAGCTGGGGGCAAATGCCCTTCAGATTGTATTGACTCCTTTGAGACCATAGGCTGTACTCTGGCCCCAGGATAGCCGTCATTGCTGTGACACTCAGTGAGCAAATACAGACAGGTGTCTGACATCCTCTCAGGTTGAATGTGATAAGCAAAATTCTAGGTTGTCTTGTTCATGTGTCTGCATGAAGGAGTCTTTGGGAGTTATAGGCAGAAGACTGGCTAAGATCTAAGAAGATCTAGTCCAGGCCTTTGTCAGATAAGTAGGTATCATTTAAAGGTTTTGGGAGAAGTTTTGTTCTTCTCTTGTTTACTTGTTTCTAAAATATGTTCAGATGTGTAACTAAATCTGTATATATAACCTTTTTAGTTAAACATTAGCATCCGACACACACGCATATGTACTTTGCTTTGCTTTTTTTTACCTTTTTATTTTGATATAATTATAGAGTCACAAGAAGTTGCAAAAATAGTATCCTTCATCCAGTTTCCCCCATGTTACATCCTACTTAACTTTAGTACAATATCAAAACCAGAGAGAGGACACCGGTACAGTGTGTATGTATAGTTCTGTGACATTTTATCATGTGGATATATTTGTGTAGCCTCCACCACACTCAAGATGCAGTACTGTTGTGTCACCACAGAGATCTCCATCAGCTGACCATTTTAGAGACATTTCAGCCCCTCCCCCTGAAATCACCCCTAAGCCCTGGTAACCATGAAATGTTTTCTGTCTGTCTGATTTTGTCCATGATAAATAAATGAAATCCTACCGAATGTGATCTTTTGAGATTGACTAGGGGGGGGGGGGGGGGGGGGGCACTCAGCGGAGGGGCCTTGAATCCATCCAAGTTGTGTCTGTCTGTAGTTTGTTCCTTTCTGTTTTATGAGTAGTCATGTATGGATGTTTTACAATGTGTGACGCCACTCATTGAGGAACAGCTTGGTTGTTTCCAACTTTGGGCTATTACATGTAAAGCTGTTCTGAACATTCATGTACAGATTTTTGTGTGAACAAAAAAAAATTTTTTTTTAATTTCTCTAGAAAAAAAAGGCCAGGACTGATTTCTGGGCCAAATGTAATTGCATGCTTAATTTTTAAAGAAATCGCCAAACTGTTTTCCAGAGTGACTGTACCATTTTTCATTCTTGCCATAACATAGGAGAGTTCCAGTTTCTCTGCTTCCTTGTTGGCTTTTGATGTCACAGTTTCTTCTTTTAGCCATACTGGTAGATGCAGAGTAATATCTCACTCTGCTTCTTTTCATTCTCTAATGGCTTGTGATTTTGAAAATCTTTTTCTGTTATGTTCTCTTTGGTAAAATGTATCTTAGTGTCTCTTGCTCATTTTCTAATTGGAATGTTTGTCTTTTTACTGTTGAGTTTTGAGAGTTTTTAAAAAAACATATGCTAGAAACTAGTTCTTTATCAGATATGTGGTTTGAAAATATTTTCTCCTATGGTAGCTTTCTTTTAACCATAGTAACAGGATCTTTTGGTGAAGTTCAGGTGAAGTTCAGTTTATTGGGTTTTTTTTTCCTTGTATGGATTATGCTTTCAGTATCATGTCTCAGAACCCTTCACCAAGCCCAAAGATGCGAAAGATTTTCTCCTATTTTTTTTCCTAAGAGTTCTATAGTTTTATGTTTTACATTTAAGTCTGTGGTCAATTTTGAGTTAATTTTTGTATAGGGTATGATAATCAGACTTCTAAGATGGCCCACAAGACCCTTCCCTTCCCCCTGGTTGTACATGCACCATGTAATTAATCTCCTTCTTTTGAGGGTGGGCAAGCAAGACCAGTAAATACGAGATCATCCTGGGTGGGCCTGACCTAATCGGGTGAGCCTTTTAAAAGAAGGTGAAGTGAGGGAGGTGCTCTGTTGCTGACCTGGAGAAAAGCAAGTAGCCATGTAGAGAAAGGAGGGGTCCATCCAGCAACAACATGAGGGCGGTCTCTAGGAGCCAAGAGTGACCCTGACTGATGGCCAACAAGAAAACAGAGACCTCGATTCTACAAACTTCAGGAAATAAACTCTACTTTGCATGGGCTTGGAAGAGGACCCTGAGTCTCAGATGAGACTGCAGCTGCATTTGACCCCTTGATTTCAGCCTGCTGGGACCCTGAGCAGAGCACCCAGCTAACCGGTGCTAGATCCACAGAAAGTACGAAATACTAAAAATGTGTTGCTGAAGCCATTTAGTTTTTGGTCATCTGTCATGCAGCAAATGGGTTTCGGTCCCCTAGAGTGGGGTCCTGCTTCTGTGCTTCTGTAGATGAGGTTCCTGGTTGTTAGCACTATATCTGGGCATCAGGGAGAGAAGTGGGATGTGCGTGCAGTCAGGTACCGTGGGCTGGTGGATTGTCTTCTGGATGTAGAGGCTGCTGGGGCCCTACTCTGCTTCTCTGATTCTAGGGCCCTCACTCTTTCAGTCTCTGGGGACAAACAGGGCTGCTGCCGTCCCCTCAGCACCAGCACATCACTAGCGTGCTTGCTTCTGGTGTGCTACCCGAACTAGTCGCCTCACAGTGTGGACGAGTGCTCTCTAAACTTGTTGATCGCTCACTCTCATTTTTGAGCAGCCGCAGTGTATGTGTATCTATTTCTTTATAACATATATATATATATTACATATATATATATTATATATATTATATATATACATATATATAATATATATACATATATATAATATATATACATATATATAATATATATATATACATATATTACATATAATGTAGAAAACAGTTTAAAACGATGTGATTTCAAAAAATCTTAAAAAGAAAGATTTAAAAGCTAATATAAAAACTATGGAGACAGTAACAAGATCAGTGTTGTCAGGGGTTAGGGAGGAGGGCGGGATAAAAGATGGAGCGTAGGGGATTTTGAGGGCAGTGAAACTCTTCTGTAGGCTACCATAATGATGGATATACGTTATTATATATTTGCTAAAACTCATAGAATACACGCCATCAAGAGTCATTCCTAATGTGATCTGTGGACTTTGGGTGATGAACTGTCACTGCGGGTGGTAACAGGTGTACCACTCTGTGCAGGGTGTTGATAGTTGGGAGGTTTGGGTGTGTACGGGAACTCTGTACTTTCTCCCGAATTTTTCTGTGAACTGAAAACTGCTCTAAGAAATAAAGTCCATTAAAAGAACTAAATGTAGTCGAAAATACAAGCTATATTTAGAAGTTCTTTTTTTTTTCCATTCTAACTCACTTTGGAGATCAGGTACATCCCGGTGGGTAGGCAAGACAAAGGATGCTCCCTTTTTTTCTGTAACGTAAGAAATACAATTGTTATTCTTTGAAATGGACTGGCATATCACTTGGTCCATTTTTTTTAGACATTAATGTTCCCATAAGGTGTGTTAAAGGAAGGTGGAAGGATTTCACCATGAAGAGGGGCTGAGAGTGGCATCCTTGCTTGTTTCTTTACTTCTTTTGTGTTTCAGCATGAACTGTTATGTACCCTGTCTGGTTAAGTGAGTTTATGGATTAAATTATTTTACAGAGAGTAAATTTTACAACAGTGTACAATGAGTTAAAAAGTAGTCTTTAAAATCTCCTATATAATAGGTTGCTGTTTTTCTTGTGATGAAGTGCTTCAAAGTACTCTTGAACTTAGTCTGAATTATAGTATTTTCTTTCATAAAAAGAGAAGGATTCCAAATCTGTAGTCCTTCTCTTTGATGGCAAGTGGCTGTCAAAAGCATTCTATTTAGAAAATTATTTAAGGGGCGCCTGGGTGGCGCAGTCGGTTAAGCGTCCGACTTCAGCCAGGTCACGATCTCGCGGTCCGTGAGTTCGAGCCCCGCGTCGGGCTCTGGGCTGATGGCTCAGAGCCTGGAGCCTGTTTCCGATTCCGTGTCTCCCTCTCTCTCTGCCCCTCGCCCGTTCATGCTCTGTCTCTCTCTGTCCCGTTCATGCTCTGTCTCTCTCTGTCCCAAAAATAAATAAACGTTGGGAAAAAAAAAATTAAAAAAAAAAAAAGAAAATTATTAAAAAAACCCATCCCAGACAGGAGTACTGATGCATAGGGGCACTTGTACCCCAATGTTTATAGCAGCACTCTCAACAATAGCCAAATTATGGAAAGAGCCTAAATGTCCACCAACTGATGAATGGATAAAGAAATTGTGGTTTATATACACAATGGAGTACGTGGCAATGAGAAAGAATGAAATATGCCCCTTTGTAGCAACGTGGATGGAACTGGAGAGTGTGATGCTAAGTGAAATAAGCCATACAGAGAAAGACAGATACCATATGGTTTCACTCTTATGTGGATCCTGAGAAACTTAACAGAAACCCATGGAGGAGGGGAAGGAAAAAAAAAAAAAATAAGAGGTTAGAGTGGGAGAGAGCCAAAGCATAAGAGACTCTTAAAAACTGAGAACAAACTGAGGGTTGATGGGGGGTGGGAGGGAGGGGTGGGGAGGTGATGGGTATTGAGGAGGGCACCTTTTGGGATGAGCACTGGGTGTTGTATGGAAACTAATTTGACAATAAACTTCATATATTGAAAAAAAATAAAAAAAATAAAATTCAAAAAATAAAATAAAATAAAATAAATAAAAAACCCCATCCCATCCCACTGTTGCTGGGAATGCAAACTGGTGCAGCTACTCTGAAAAACAGTATGGAGTTTCCTCCAAAGTTAAAAATAGGACTACCCTACACCCGGCAATTGCACTACTAAGTATTTATCCAAAGGATACAAAAATGCTGATTCGAAGGGGCACCTGCACCTCAATGTTTATAGCAGCGCTATCAACAATAGCCAAATTATGGAAAGAACCCTAATGTCCATCAACTGATGAGTGGATAAAGAAGATGTGGTATATATACAATGGGATATTACTCAGCCACACACACACACAAATGAGATCTTGCCATTTGTAACAACGTAGGTGGAACTAGAGTGTACTATGCTAAGTGACATAAGTCAATCAGAGAAAGACAAATATATGATTTCACTCATATGTTGAATTTAAAAAACAAAACAGATGAACACAGGGAAAGAGAAGGAAAAATAAAGTAAGATACAAACAGAGAGGAGGCAAACCGTAAGAGACTCTTAAATATAGAGAACAAACTGAGGGTTGCTGGAGGGGAGGTGGGTGGAGGAATGGGCTAAATGGGTGATTAAGGAGGGCACTTGGGGTGAGCACTGGGTGATGCATGCAAGTGTTGAATCACTATATCGTACCCTTGAAACTAATATTACACTGTGTGTTAACTAACTGGAATTTAAAGAAAAACTTATAAGAATAACATTATAAATAGGAACTGTTTTATTATCAGTGGGAAGTTTTGTTGTTAGGAAGTAAATATTCATTGGCCTCTGAAATTCTTTGCACTTGAGGGGCGCCTGGGTGGCTCGGTTGGTTAAGCGTCTGACTCTTGATTTTGGCTCCGGTTATGATCTCACAGTTATGAGACTGAGTCCCACGTGGGGCTCTGCATGGAGTGTGGAGCCTGCTTAGGATTCTCTCTCCCTCTGCCCTTTCCTTGCTCGTGCTCACACACACGCATGCTCTCTCTCTCAAAAAAAAAAAAAAAAAAAAAAAATTAAATTCTTTATGTTTGGAAGGCCTTTAATATATTCCAGATGTGTGGAATACCTAATATTTAAAATGTTTACATCATGTCTAATCATACCCCTCAGAAATATTGAATCTTTGTTTTATGAGCTAAAAAATATTTTTCCTAATTTGATGTCATTATCTTTATGACAGCTAACATTTATGTGAGTGTTTCCTATGTTTCAGATAGGTAAGGTCTTTTCAGGTCTTAATACTCATTTAATCCTCACAAAATCTTTATAAGGTAGGAATTAGTGGGGCATGTGGGTGGCTCAGTAGGTTGAGTGTCTGACTCTTGATTTCGGCTCAGGTCATGATCCCAGGGTCGTGGGATCAAGCTCTGCTTAAGATTCTCTCTTGTTCTCTCTCTCTTTCTCTCTCTCTCCCTATGCTTCTCTCCCACTGTTCTCCCCCTGCTCTCTCTCTCTCTCTCAAAAAAAAAAAAAAAAAAAAAGGAATTATTATCCCCATTTTATGGGGACTTTTTATATTTCACATATTTGGTATTTTACATGGCATATTTATATAGTATATAGAAATGAAGTATATCTATAGGTATATTTAAAGTGAAATATCTGAGGTTTTTGCCTCCCAATTACTCAAAAATACAAGTAAAAGATTTACTATTTTGGCATCTAGGTCTTATGACATTTTCCACTAATTTCTCCTCCTGACATCAGGTTCCCAAGGATCCCATTTCCCCTGAAATTCAATTTTGAAGTCGGCCTAAATTACATAATACATACATAACGAGTTATATAAATATTATCCTCATGCTCAAGTGACAGTCACCTATTTGTAGCTCAGAATTTTTTTGCACAGTAAAACACTTATACTTTTCCTTAAAATGAACAGGAGGTGGAATTTTGTTTGGATTCTCTCATCTTGTTATGTTGATTATAAACACTCTAGATGATCTCTGAAACAAAAGGCTATTCTGGTCCAGAAACTGTCTTTTGTTCTGTTTCTCGTGTAACTAGATAAGCCCCACTGAGATACATGGTCCAAATCCCCAGGGCCCAAGATGACACGGAATACATTCTCCAGCGCTGGGCACGCTATATGCAGTACCGTGCTGTGCTGTCATTGTTTGCTAATGTAGAACGGTGTGATGTTTTAATATGGGCGAGAGGTGTGTTGTGAAAGCTTAGACTTTGGGAGATTGATGCAGAAGTCATCAGATGCTCGCTCCTTCCTTCCCCACCCCCCTCAGTTGATCCAGACTGTCATTTCCACTTATTCTACCAACTTGATGCCTTTCTTTGTATTAAAGAGATGGATTTTCGCTAGAATCCTTTATTACACAGTTTGAATCACTTTTTAATATTGAAAATTAACATTCTTTATTCTTCAAAAGATCTGGTGCTTCTTTCAATAACTGCAATGTCACTGACCCCCGACCCCCACCATACCTTTCAGTTCTGAAGGAGGTTTTCATTTTAGAAAGGTGGGGTCGTTTTTAAACCTATTTGTGCCATGAAACATGTATTTATCACTGTTCCTTGTTACTCTGAAAAGACATCACAGATTGGTGTTGTAAAAACAACCCTGCTTTCATCTCTCAAACAAAATGCTGCTTTAAAAGATCTTAGGGGCGCCTTGGTGGCTGAGTCTGGTGAGCATCCAACTCTTGATTTCGGCTCAGGTCATGATCTCATGGTTTGTGGGACCAAGCCCCACATCTGGCTCCGTGCTGACAGCTCAGAGCCTGCTTGGAATTCTCCCTCTCCCCCTCTCTCTGCCACTCCCCTGCTCACACGTGTGCTCTCTCCCTCTCTCTCTCAAAATAAATAAACATTAAAAGAGAAATTCTCTCTCTCTCCTCCTGCCCCTCTCCCCGGCTTGTATCCTCTGTCTAAAATTAAAAAAGTAAATAAATAAGAGATTTAAAATGTTTGATGTTCTAAATCCTATGCAAAAACAGTTTATTTCTATATTCTTTTTAGTGTTCTAAAAAGTTTGTGATTTCTCTTAATACTGCACTGAATATTAGAATTTAGTTATTAAAAGTAGATCAAGGGGGCGCCTGGGTGTCTCAGTCAGTTAAGCGGCCGACTTCGGCTCAGGTCATGATTTCGCGGTCCGTGAGTTCAAGCCCCGCGTCGGGCTCTGTGCTGACAGCTCAGAGCCTGGAGCCGTTTCAGATTCTGTGTTTCCCTGTCTCTGACCCTCCCCTGTTCATGCTCTGTCTCTCTGTCTCAAAAATAAATAAATCTTAAAAAAAAAAATTAAAAAAAAAAAGTAGATCAAGGAAGGAGCCAAAATAATTATGACTTTTGTTTCGTCCACCATATAAAAATTCAGATGTAACTTCTCAAAAAGTCTTTTATTTTTTTTAAAAAAAGGTTTGAAGGAATATAATTTATATTATGTATTCCTTTAAGGGTATCATGTACATGAGAATTCATGAAATATGTTTCTCCAAATTTAGGAAATAGGATAACTTTTTTTTTTTTTAATTTTTTTTTTCAACGTTTATTTATTTTTGGGACAGAGAGAGACAGAGCATGAACGGGGGAGGGGCAGAGAGAGAGGGAGACACAGAATCGGAAACAGGCTCCAGGCTCTGAGCCATCAGCCCAGAGCCTGACGCGGGGCTCGAACTCACGGACCGCGAGATCGTGACCTGGCTGAAGTCGGACGCTTAACCGACTGCGCCACCCAGGCGCCCCTAGGATAACTTTTTAAATGTTGAGCTTTTTTATTCTTAAATGTTAGAGGCCAGTTCCATTGTGACATACAGTGAAATCATAATCCAGGAGCCTATTACTGATAGAAAAGTACTTTTTTTTATTCATTAAGCACTTACATATCTTTTTATGCCTTTTATACATTTTAGATCCTTATATAATAAGAACATATGTATACAAACCACCTATCACAGGTTGTCTCATTAATATCTTAGTGGAGAATTTAAAAACAGAACAGGGCGCCTGGGTGGCTCAGGTGGTTAAGTGTCCAACTTCGGCTCAGGTCATGATCTCATGGTTCGTGAGTTCAAGCCTTGGCCCAGGGCTCTGTGCTGACAGCTGGGAGCCTGGAGCCTACTTCGCATTCTGTGTCTCTGTCTCTCTTTGCTCCTCCCCCCCCCCCCCACACTCTGTCTCTCCCTCTCTCAAAAATAAATAAACATCAAAAATAAAAATAGAGCAATGGTAATACTCAATGAAATTCAGTAGTTTAACATTTTTAGAGGGCTTTCTTATATTGCTGCAATGTAGTTGAAGGATTGAGAGAATGACTTTATCGTAGATTTTTCATTATCTGAGCCGTACAACAGGTTGGTAGTAGGCAAGAAAATGACCCTTCTTTCTATTTCATGGAGGGATAAAATGGAAGTTCAGAGAGATGACGTAACATTGCCCAGCAGTGTAAAGCTAAGTAAGTAGCAGAGTGATGACCAGACAAAGAGAAGACTTGTGATTTTTGGTTCCACTATCTCAATGGTGGAGATAAGTGAATTTATAAGAGTGGAGAGAGACTTGGCATTGGAAGAAGAAGATATGGTTTTATAGTTTCTGAATTTTACATACTTTTGAAGCCCAGGGGAATATTTTGTGTTAGTATTAGCTATAAGCACACCTTGAAATAACTCAAAGTAAGGTAGAGATGTTCCCAAACATGAAGTCATACCAGGCTTATTTAGTGTTGGGTAATAGAATTCTCTTTTGTGTATCCTATCCTTTTGTGCCTACAGCCATGCTTTCACTTCTTTTTTTGATTTAAACAAAGTATGGTTAGTAATTTATACATTAGAGTGTTAAGATTGTATTTCCCCAAATATCTTCATCCTTTCCTATAAGGCATTCTATGCCAACATATGGCTTCAACTTGTGGTTTTTTTATATTTTCCAGTTTTACCTTCATTCATTAATTCACTCATTCGTTCATTCAAACAAGCACTCACCGTGGGCCACTAACATCCATGGTGATACAGAGATTCGGCATAGTGTCTGGCTTTAGGAGCTCCTCGGTCTAGTAAAGATAAACACGTAAACTAATATATTTCTGCTAAAGCAATAAACGTTATAGTAAAAGCAAGCATGAGGAGCCCACACAGGGCCAGAGTAAAAATTAACAGTGCTTTGGGTTCAAAAAAGACTTCTTGAAAAAGATGGTGTCTGAGCTTAATGTTTTAGGGCAAATAGGAATTTATTAGGCAAAAAGGTATGAATTTTCTTACTATTACCTACAAATGGCTAGTGTACTTCTGTTTCTTAGACATTGTATACACTGTTTCTCACTTTTTGTTCACCAAATTATTATTTCATGTGCATTTGGAATTGCTCAAATATCCCGTTTCTCAAAGCTTTTCCAAATCAGACCCTTCAGATTGAATATAATTTGGAAATGCTCAGACTGTCTACCATTTTACTAATATGTTGCTGTGGTTAGAACATTTTTTTTCTTGTAAATAATATAACATTGTGTCTGAATATGTCTTTGAAATATTTGATTTTTGCTATATTTGAAGTATTTTAAAAGACTTTTTTGAAAAAAGGTGTGATAGTATTCTTGGACTCAAAATTCACTACTAGTTGCTTTAGAAGAAAAAGCCTATAAAATATGAATAAAATATAATACAGAGGTCTAACAGTCCCCCAAATAGAATTTATTTAGCGGGGAGAAAAACTTATACACACTTGCTTATGTTATTTATTTTATTATACATAGTATAAGAGCAATCTTCTATTATATGAATGAAAAAATTATGCTTTTTGTACAATATAAGAATCACATTATTTTGCTCTTATCCAATTACAGGATTATTTCAGCTCCTTTTGTTTCAAAAGTTTTGTTTTTTTTTAGGTGGATTGAAAATTTTAGTTACTCAGCTCATTTTAAAATATGTTGCTTCTATATATCCATCTATCGTGTGTCTTAAGATTGAAATTTAGGTCAAATTACAACTTGAATTTAACTTTACAGAGCAAATAAGTGTGCCATCTTTAAAAATTGCATTCTAAATTTTAAGCACAATAGATCAAAGTGCATCTTATTTAAATATATACTCTGGAAAAGAAATCTCAATTATTTTCTCCCAAACTTTCTTAAAATAGTCACCGTTCTCAATATAAAACGTGAAGTTTAGCTTTCTTATTTTAAAGAAAGATGAAAAGTTGTTTATTTTAAAATTTTAATGACTTTGCTTTCAAATTATGGAAGTTCTTCTTTGGGGACAGCTTTATTTGAATTGTCTGTGACATTATATTTATTTCTTAAGGCTATGATTAAAAGTTTCATGGATGTCTACCAGCTTGCAAGCACTAGAATTGCCACATTAGAGAAGGAAATGACATCTCATCGAAGTCACATTGCAACGTTGAAATCAGAACTTCACACAGCTTGTTTACGGGAAAATGAAAGTTTACAATCAGTAAGTCCTGCGATGTTTTTTTAATTTTTTCTCTGTGTCTTGGGTCACATTACATTCGTGTTTTTATGGCTCATAAGATCACTCACCAATATATATAATTTAGCGCAAATGATCCATCCAGCAATGTAAAATTATTAGTGTGGAGAAAATTTTGAGGAAAGAAAGGCAATTAATTTTTCCATTGTATCATGTATAAAGATATGCATACTGTTATCAATGCTAAAACACGACATCAAGATTCCTTTGTGTTTGGCAGGGCAGCTGACAGTTGGATTTGGCAGTCTGCATAGTTAAAGCTTGCAACTGTCTGAAGATTCAGTGTGTCCCATTAAGACAGAATATTATTAATTATGCGTATAACCAAAATGGTAATTAGAACATGTGATGATTCTCTGTAGAAAACTAGACTTATCCATAATACATGCCTAGCTAAAGATGCATGTTGTGATTCATCTACATGATTAAAATTCAGTTTCAGCGGCCATTTTATGTCTTCAAATTTTAGCCCAGGATGAAATTTGGGCTCATTTAAGACTAAACAAAATGTTCTACATTTGAAATATGTGTTTGGGGAGTATCAAACAGTGAATAAGGGAATAAAATAAGCATTTAAACTTTTTTCTCCAAAGTCAGATATATCAACAGCGAGATTCAGAAGATTACCAATCATTGGAATGTCTTTTTTCCTCTTTTCGTTTGATTGTAATGGATCAGGGTGACTTGTAGGGGAAAAAATGGTATCATTTTGCCATTCAGCGATTGACCCTTTTCAATGGTGTATTCAACAGAAAAAGAGTTAGCATGAAAGCAAATAGCTGCGTGGCTGTGGGTTAGTTCTTCAGCTCCGTCAGATCTTAGCTCAGGTGCTCGCGTCCCATGAAATGACCATAGTATTGAGGCCTTCCCCCAGCCCCAACCTCTGTCTCATTCTCGCCCCATATTGCCTACGTACCTTTCATCTTCCTTGTTTTATTTCACTGTAGCACTTATTATTGATTGACATAAACCTCATTTTATTTATTTGCTTACTGTCTGTTCCTTACCCTCATAGAATATAAGTTCCATAGAGACAAGCGATTTGGGGCATTTCTTCACTGCTATTTCCTCTTCTCTCTAGAGGCAAGAACAGTTTGGCCCATAGTAGGTGTTTAACTGATGCTCATTGAGTGAAAATACTGGCACTTCATCCAATAAATGAACAAACCAATTATTTGGGACCTGAGATGTTGAGTTTAGTTTGTATGTATTTATTTTTAAAGTTTATTTATTTATTTATTTATTTATTTATTTATTTATTTAGAGAGAAAACACAAGCAGGGGAGGGGCAGAGAGAGAGGGAGGAGAGAGAATCCCAAATAGGCTTGGCTCTGACAGTGTGGAGCCCAACGTGGGACTCGAACCTACAAACTGTGAGATCATGACCTGAGCCGAAACCAAGAGTCAGGTGCTTCACCAACTGAGCCATCCAGGTGCCCCAAGTTCAGTTTTTCAAAATGACTTTGTTAATTCCTTAATGAGGGAGTAGTAAATTTGATCTCCACCAAGAGAAATTAAAGAGGAAACTTATTTAAAAAATTGAGTATTTTAAATTTATTTTAGCCTTTCTCTGAAACCTATTCACATTTCCTCCTGTGAGCTCTCTGGTCCCATTAGTTAGTATTTCATTATACTGTTTAGTTATGTCAGCTTTGTTGGGTCATACAATTATTTATTGTTTGTTACTGCTATCCATATAAAAGTAATTACTTTTATTTTAAGAAAGGCCAAACTTGATAAGGTAGGATTGTTTCCCCATGGATTCAAAAAAATTTTTTTATCAATTATTGTTCTACTAATGCCTTAATGAAAGTGTGCCTCACTACCATCATAAAACTCAACTCCTCCGCCTTTTCCCCTTCTGAACACATCTGTAAGGAGATGCTCACCATCTTATTTGTAAGAGGTGGTTCACCCTAGCAATGATTCTCAAAAGGGGACATGTGTAATGTGAAAAATCTCCCAGGCTGTGACAATGTGTCTTTCTAGGAGAACGCTGCCCGATCCTGTATCTCTATAGGATCTTTACTCTCAGGTCTCTTTCCTTATTTGAAAATGACTATTTTTGAAACAGTAATAAATTGGCATAATAATTTTATGTTTTTTTTTAAATTTGTTTTTTCAACGTTTATTTATTTTTGGGACAGAGAGAGACAGAGCATGAACGGGGGAGGGGCAGAGAGAGAGGGAGACACAGAATCGGAAACAGGCTCCAGGCTCTGAGCCATCAGCCCAGAGCCCGATATGGGGCTCGAACTCACGGACCGCGAGATTGTGACCTGGCTGAAGTCGGACGCTTAACCGACTGCGCCACCCAGGCGCCCCAATAATTTTATGTTTTTAATATATTTGTGTATGCTTTTTCACACTTGAACTCCTTAAGAACTCTCTGAGGAGAAGAGCCTCAGTCTCTGTATTTCATAGATGACGGGTGGTACAGTTTGGCAGATAGGAGCATGGGTTTTGGACTTATATCCGTTAGGAATACAATCAAGTGTAAATAACAGAAAACCTGACCAACATGAGTTAAGAAAATCCAGGTTCTTTGTGTTCTTTTCTCCCACACATAGCAAGAAGTCTAGAAGTAGGTGTCTGTTGTCCTGTGGCTGATAGTGGTCCAACTTCTCTGTGATTTCTCTGCTGTTCCCTCATTGTCGTAAGACAGCAGCCAGATATTTACGATCACACCCAACTCAGAAGGATGGGGTGGCTCAGAAATATCTGTTTGACAAAAGCCTTGGAAGGCTTTTCCTTTAAAAACAGTTTAAATATTTGTATTTCATATAAATTTCTTTAAATACTGGTAAATTTTAATAGAAATTTAATAGATAATAGTTCATTAAATATCTAAAAATATATTCAAGTATTTATATTTTTTAAAAAGAATAGGTTTTCCCAGGAAGCTCTGAACATATTTCCACTTATATCCCATTGTCTGGAAATGGGTCGTGTGGACACTCTTAGCTATAATGAGTCGAGGGACAAGGGAATTAGGAATCAATAATGTGTGCCATAGAAGTCAATAAATGTGGATTTAATTTCAATTTTGTCAATTGCAAATTGTGTGGCTAAGTAGAGTTTTCATCTGTAAAATGGGCTAATGATCCTACTCCCTAACAGAGATACTGGGAGCTCTAGTGAGAAGTATGAAGCACTTTAGACTTGGCTTTGCTCTTAGTGAGTAGTGAGTCTAAAAAAAAGTTCACTAGTATTTTTATCACCCTTATCTTGATAGAAAGTAATTGGATTAAAAGATTATTTACTAACCTCCCATCGTCAGCTGCAAATCCTGTCATTTTGATCTGCCTCCTACTGTAGCCTTGAGTTTGTAATTCTTCCTCTGTGATCACTGTCAGTATGGTCCAGTGACTGAGCTCTCTGCCCTTTCTTGCAGCCTGTTTTTCCCTCCTTTTCACTGACACGTTCTTGAAAAGTGATCTCCTTGCTTCTTCTAGATGCTCATGTCCCATTTATTCCTCAGTTTTGCCGCTCTCTGGCTTCTGAGTCTATCATTCCACTGAAACTATTTTCTCAGAGGTCACAAATTATTTTCTGCTTGTTCTGTATTCATGCCTTTTAATGCCATGTTCCTTCTCATGCCTTTTAATTCTTCTGCAACATATGAAGCTTTTAACTACTTTCTTCTTTAAGCACTCCTCTCTTGTGGTTTTTTTTTTTTTTCCACTTGTTATCAACTTCCTTCTTTGGCTCTCTGGTCTCTACTTACTTGAGCTCTGCTTTCTTTGTATTATATTTTTAATTCTTTATCCATTAGTTCAGTATTTATTCAGCATCTATTCTATAGTAGGCACAATTCTGGTCCTAGTAATATTATGTGAACCAAAACAGATAATTCTTGCTCTTATGAACTTAAAATCTAATAGTAGAAGAAATTATTTTCATATAATTAAACTGATGTGTAATTAATAACCAGGATAAGTGCCCTGAAAGGAAAGAACCGAAAGCACATATAAGAGTTTTTTTAAGCCAACGAGCCTACCCTAGACTAAGGTATCGGCAAAGCGTTTTCACGGTCAGTGATGCTTGAATTAATATCTGAACACTTGATAAGAGTTATGCAGGAAGAGAGCAGTGTTCCAGATCAGCAGGAGGTGTATGGGAACATCTAGAAGACTCTATGATAGAAAGAAGAAATTGAGAAATACCAGTGTGGCTGGAATAAAGAGAGCAAAGGAAAGAGTGACTTGAGTGAGATAAGAATGGTCTAGAGAGAAGGAGAGAAGTCAGACTCTGTTGCCCTTGTCTTAAGAGTAAAGGGAAAGTCATTGGAAACTTTAAAGAAGGAGTGACATTCTCAGTTTAGTTTTTTAAAAAGATGATTTTGGCTGTAACATGAAGAAACAATTGGATGCGAAGAACAAGAGAAAGGGGTATGCGAGATAATTCCTGGATTCTTTCCTTTTGGAAATGGATCAATGACCTTATTTACTGAGAGAAACAATGGAATAGTTTCATATAATTTTCATATAATTTTCATATAATTAAAGAGTTTTTTTAAGCCAATATTGTGAGTTGAATTTTGAGTATATTGAGTTTGAGGTATGTTTGAGACATCCAACTGGAAATACCAAGAAAGGTGGCTTGATAGGGAATTCAAGCAAAATGCCAACCTAGAGATGCACATTTTAGGTCATTGTCATATAGATAGGACTTGAAGCTGTTAGCAAGAATGAGACTATGTTGGGAAAGTTTTAGAGTAAGAGGAAAAAAAGGCCTAAGACTAAAGCTTGAAAAACTCCAACATACAATGCTTGAGAAGAAGAAGAAGATAAGGTTGGAAAGGAGGCTGTGAAGGAATAGGCAAAGAGATCAAATGAAAACCAAAAAAATGTGATGCCATGAGAATAGAGTGTTTTAACAAGGGTGACATATCAATAGTGTCACATGTTGCCCAAGATCAAGTAAAGTGAGGACTGAAAATGGCCTTTGGATTTAATGCATGGAGGCCCTTGGGATCCTTAGCAAAGGCTCTTTCAGTAAGAGATGGAAAGTTAAGTGGGAGTTGACGAAAAAAGAAAAGAAAACAAAACAAAACAAACCACTGAATTTAAAAACTATCTCAAGGATTTAGCTGTTGAGTGCGAGACATAGGAATGGAATATTCAGAGAGGATTCAGGGAGTTTTGCCTTAATATGGGAGTGAATTAATCATGTTTCAATATCTTCTTGAATGAATATAGGCTTTGGTTTTGACCACGTTCACCATACTGTTCATTTTTCTAATTTCAGTTTTCAACTTTTCACACTCTAGATATTTTTTGACTAGTGTTTGCATGATATATTTTTTCCATTCTTTTAACCTGTGTTTATATTTATAGTGGGTTTCTTATAAAAAAATATAGTTTGGTTTTCTTTTGTCTATCGATTTGACAATCTCTGTCTTTTAATTGGATGATTAGACCACATACATTTAATATAATTATGGGTATTTGGGGGGTTTTGTTTACCACTTTACTTGTTTTATGGAGACAGATGCGATAAGACATGATCTCTGCTCTTATGTGTTCCTCTTCTAACAAGGGAAACAAACAGAGAAGCAAATCACAAAAATAGGCATGTGTAAAGTCTTTGGAGCACAGATGAAAGTGGTGTTCATTCTTCCTAACGTTGCCATTAAAAGATGAGATGCTTGTAGGAGCCTTTGAAGAATGTGTAGCAATTTGACACCTTGTTAAGGGGCAGAGCAATAAAAATTTATATTTTATTTTGATTTGAGGAATAGGCCTTATGGATAATACAAATGTTTAATGCATTAAACTGTGTAAGAAGTTGTTTGTTTTTTTTTGTATAATAGAAAATGTGTTGTTGCTTTAGCTCCATTCCCCTTCTCAAGTAAAGGCAGCCACCCCACCCGAACAGCCTGTACCCATCGGAACCCAAGACTGCTTGCAACTGTCACTCCAAACCCCACCTTCATATATTTCCAGTCCATTCTTGCACCATCCAATCCTCGCCTTTTACTCTATAATCTGATTTGATTCTGACTCTGACCATTTTGCTATTGATGTTCTTATTTGGTCTTTCTAGTAACTTGTTATTTAGGCCATTCTCAAAACTCATTACGGGTTCTCAGATGAACTGGCTGTCTTGACCTTTGATAGCCACCCAACCTACCATCGCCTCCTCCCCACAGGCCCTCATCTAAGGCTTTAGAGTCAAGCAGGCCCGAATGTGCGGTGTTATTTATTATCCATACAATATATTTATTTATCCATATAATAAATTGTTTATTATCCATACAATACTCTAAGCATCAGTTTCTGTATTTGTAATGTGTAGATAAAGTTGCCTACATTGTAGGGTTGGTCTGAGGATTAAAGATACTGTCTGGCATATTAGCAGGTGCTTTAATAAATTTATTTTCACCATAAATTTTATTTAATAAGTTAAATAAATAACATTTTTGGATAGTTACATATATTTCCCACAGCTAAGCTATACACATAGCTTTAAAAAAATATATGTAACCATGAGGAAATCTTTTGATGCATAGGCAAAGACCTAAAACAACCCTTATAAGTCAGTGCTTTTAGCTCATACTAAGTACAGTGCTAATGATAGTTGTCATTGTTATCACGTATTTAATGAACTGAAGGAAGTCAGTATATGTTCACTAACCATCTTTTCCAGCCATTTCACTATCTAAGAATGAAAAATAAATATTCATTATGAATAAAAAACTTACTATATCCTGGTGTTGTAATGCATAGAAAGAGAGATTGATCATATTGTAGACATGAATAGTCATCTTTAAAAACTTCATCCCTCTTAAGGTGCTATTGTCATTTTTCTGCTCCACAGATAGATAATAATAATGCTGGAGTGCATCGAAAAGTTCTCCTCAATTGTGCACTTGCCAGTACTTTAACATTTTCAGTGTGTTGGTCCTTGACCCATTAACTTAGGGCTGTTCTAGAGCTTTTATCTTGAGTAAGAGTAACCAGAAAGGGCTTCAAGTGAAGAGCTTTCGAGCCACAGACAGCCCAGCAGAGAACGGTGCAGCAGTCAGAACCAATTACTTGTGGGTGTTTGGAGGCCGGCAGACCCATGGCCGGGGAGAAATGCATGATATTGCAGTCTGTGAAACACAAAATGCCAAACCCGAATACTTTGCTGTGAGTTACAGTGCTGCAAGCTAGAGTATTGATTTGCTTCATTTCCCCTGTATGTTTAAGCAGTATGTTTTCAATTCTATAGTACTTTATTTATGAGAAAATAACAAATTACGCATCAGGGGAGCCTTCCAGTTAGTATCTTCCCAGGGAAGAGATCTTTGCATATTGTTCAGATTATGTCAGATTTGATAGTTGTCAAGAAGTACCGTATTGTTAATAAAGATGGAAGATTTAGATATTTTGGTTCAGGTAAGATGAAAATAAAAAACAAGAATCCCCTTTCTCTTAAGTTTTCAAGTAATAGTTTGTCACATTTGTTTCTGTTACATTTTCTTGAGAGAGGAAGGAAGGATTATTTGTCAGTATTAGTGTCATGTGGATCGAGAAACAGACACTTTAAGGAACTTACTTGAGTTAAGTTGCTTTCATGAACTTTCAAGTACTTTATCACAGTTGACTCAAGATGTTTATTATTGAGATTTTTAACCATTCAAGAAAAAAAAAATTTTTTTAAGTGAGCCATAAGCCATAACTTAATTTGTTGGGAAAGGCTATGCAGTGCAGTAAAGCACAGATTCTGGAGTCTCGCTGCCAGGTTTTTAATTAGAACCCAACAGATTAGAACCCAAGGCCTCTGATTTCTTGTGTGGTGCTTTTTCCTATGAGAATGAAGTGTGGCCCAAGACAAATCTCTACTGTTACGGCACTTCAGGTGTAGTGGAAAATACACTGTGAGACAAATAATTAAAAAAGAATGATGTTGAAGTCGAATCATAGAGGGCTATGAGAACGCAGAACCTGGGGACCTGATGTAAGCCTGGGATGACCCACTTGAGGAATTGAAACCTTAGTTGAAAAACATGAAGACTAGGTAGGCAGTTACCTCACACGTGTCAGAATGGCTACAATCAATGGTTACGATCAAAAACACAAGAAACAAGCGTTGGCGGAGATGTGGAGAAAAAGGAACCCTCATGCACTCTTGGTGGGAATGCAAACTGGTGCAGCCACTGTGGAAAGAAAACAGTGGCTCAAAAAATTAGAAATAGAACTATCCTATGATCTAGTAATTAATTACACTACTGGACATTCACCCAAAGAGTACAAAAACACTAATTCAAAAAGATATGTACACCCCTATGTTTATTGCAGCATTATTTACAATAGCCAAGTTGTGGAAGCAGTCCAAGTGGACAGATGAATGGATAAAGGATATAGTTTGTGTGTACACACACAATGGAATATTACTCAGCCATAAAAAGAGTGAGATCATATCATTTGCAACAACATGGATGGATCTAGAGAAAGATAAATACCTTATGATTTCACTCATATGTGGAATTTAAGAAACAAACCAACCAATCAAAGGCAAAAAAGGGACAAATAGAGACAGAATAGACTCCTAACTCTAGAGAACAAACTGATAGTCACCAGGGGGAGGTAAGTGAGGGGATGGGTGAAATAGGTGAAGGGGATTAAGAGTACACTTACGATGAGCACCGAGTGATGTATGGAAGTGTTGAATCCCTATATTGTAAACCTGAAACTAATGTAACACTATATGTTAACCACACTGGCATTAAAATAAAAAACTTAAATTAAAAAATTAGTAGTTGACGGGAAAATATGGGGTACTCAAGGATTGGAAGGCTGGCTGTGTGACTGGAGCAGAGGGAACGAGATGGCGAACTGGGAGGGATGAAATGGAGGAGGGGCCAGATCAGTGTGGTTATAAGTGAGGTTCTCAGCTGTCTGGGCTCTCTGAGGCGTCTCCGACAGCTGAACTGCAAACATCTACTCCCTCTGCTTTATGTATTTACTTTTCCCAACTCCGAATTTCATTTTTTTTTCTAGTTCTTAAAAGTCCCTGACATTTGATGCTGTAACAACACTCCTTTTACCCTTTTGCTAAATACTGCTTAGTTAGATGCTCATTAAATTCTCCCGTATTTTTATCACGAGCTCCGCCTCCAGCCCCTGGAGACTAACAGAGCTAAATAAGGGAAACATAAAATATGAAAGGTAGGACAGCCCAGTCAGCATGCAGGCATTTTCCTTTGATCCTTGACACACATTTCCAAACTTTTAAAGGTTTCTCATATTCCAGAAGCTCAAGCTTTGTTTGGTATAGTGAATAGGGGCCTGAAGGTAATAATGCATATTCTATTGGCCGCACACCTCCTTTCTAGTCTTTTAGTTTTTGTATCATGTACTTTTTTTTTTTAATTTTTTTTTTAATTTTTTTTTTAACGTTTATTTATTTTTTTGGGGACAGAGAGAGACAGAGCTTGAACGGGGGAGGGGCAGAGAGAGAGGGAGACACAGAATCGGAAACAGGCTCCAGGCTCTGAGCCATCAGCCCAGAGACCGACGCGGGGCTCGAACTCACGGACCGCAAGATCGTGACCTGGCTGAAGTCGGACGCTTAACCGACTGCGCCACCCAGGCGCCCCTGTATCATGTACTTTAAAGACGGCCACTTTCATGATGAATGATACCTGGATAGTGGCTGTAGGGGCATGATATTCTAAATTTTATATGTATATTAATATATAAATATAATATGCTTAATTATATAAATATATAATTTATATATCTAGAATAATATGTAAACATTTTATATTAGATATATTCGATTTTGTATGTAAGTATAAATATAAAAGATATATAATAAATATAACATATTTATATAGTTCTATTCTTCAGTAATGAAATACTGCAAGGGTGGAGCAAGGAGTGGCAAGAATGAATATTTCGGGGGCTCCTGGGTGGCTCAGTTGGTTAAGTGTCCGACTCTTGGTTTTGGCTCAGGTCATGATCTCATGGTTGGTGAGTTCGAGCCCCGCATCGGGCTCTGCGCTGAGAGTGCAGAGCCTGCTTGGAATTCTGCCTCTCTCCCTCTTTATGCTCCTCCTCCACACACTCTATCAAAATAAATAAATAAGCTTAAAAAAAAAAAAAAAGAATGAACATTTCAAATTCTGATCGTTGTCATCAATCAGTAATAAAGTTGTAGAAAATATAAATGGTAATTTGACAATCTAATGCTCTAATTTTTTATACTGGTTGTTCAAAGAATAGCAACATGTGACTATGCTTACGGGTATCTCTCTTACAATTTTATCTTTCTTACTAAGTTGGGTTCTTTGAAGGGCTTCAATTGCCTGTTAGATTTTCAGGCATTTCTGCTTCAATTTTCTGCAAACACCACAGACTCACTGAGGTCCCAAACTTAACATTTCTTCAACTTTACTACTCCCCATTTTCCCCAGTTCTCCATTCCCTACATTCCTTATCCCTGGCATAACTATCCACCTTGCAGGCCAAGGCAGAAGCCTTAACCTTTGCCCCACTTTCCATCTACCACCAATATTTACTCATTTGCTAAGTCTCACTGTTTCTATCACCCCAGATCCCCTAGATCCATTCTCACCTTTCTACTGTTGTGATCACAATAACTTTTCCTTGAGTTATTTCAATGGTTTTCCAATGGGTTTCCCTAAATGTAGTTTCCCCCTTCCATCTTGTCTGCTACATTAGTGTGAGAGTTTTCTTTCTTTCTTTCTTTCTTTCTTTCTTTCTTTCTTTCTTCCTTCCTTCCTTCCTTCCTTCCTTCCTTCCTTCCTTCCTTCTTTCCTTCCTTCCTTCCTTCCTTCCTTCCTTCCTTCCTTTCAGTTTATTTATTTATTTTGAGAGAGAGAGAGAGTACACGAGTGAGTAGGGGAGGGGCAAAGACAACAGGAGAGAGAGAGAATCCCAAGCAGGCTCTGCACTATCAGCATGGAGCCCGATGCAGGGCTTGGACTCATGTACCATAAGACCATGACTTGAGCCAAAACCAAGGGTCAGACACTTAACCAACTGAGCCCCCTAGGTACCGCCAGAGTTATCTTTCTAACACACAAATATGAGCAGACCATATCTTGCCTCAAAACATATTTTGGCTCTGAACTTTTATGATGAAGTAAAAAGTCTTTATCATTGACATTCCAGGTATATTCTGACTCCATCTGGTTTTCAGTTCATCTCCCAGTTGGCAGGAGTAAAGGTTCCCTTTGGTATACTCATTTATCAGTGCATTTATCTGTCTAAATACTTTGACTTATATAATCAATTAGTTGTGTATATATTACCATACTGTGAGTCTGTGAGGTCATGTCTTATTTATTTTTTAAAATTCATTATAATGATCTGACTTTAATAAATGCGGGTTGATTTGAATTGAAATTAATTGGAAGAATACTCCTTCAATGATATTTATTCAATACATACTTGTTATGGAACGTATACTTTGCACAAACCATAATTCCCCCCAAATTTTTCCCACAAAAAATTCTCTGAAATTCTCATCATACTATATTTCATATGCTTTTCTAGCCAACACTTCATGAGAAGAAATAGTATAATTTATATATTATTATATCTATGATAGTTTTAAGTAAATACTTTAATATAAGTTGTACATTTCTTCTATTCACAAACAAAAACAAACAAAAAACTCCAATTGTAACAAACAAGAACATTCTTTTCAGCATACCACTTAAATAATTTTAAACTTTGTCAGATTTTTTTGAGACCCCTTCTAGTATATATTTACCCACATAGACATAAATTGACCAAGTTTAGTGCCTTTTACTTACATGGTGGGTACTCAATAAATGATAGCAATGATATACCAATGATAGCAATGATATGTGCCTCGGTCTAGCAAAAAGTGTGAGTGTGAGAGATTTATTTCAGAAGTAGAAAGCTTATTTTAAAAAATATATTTCCTTAAACCTTTACCTCATACCATGTATGAAAATTAACTCAAAATGGATCAAAGAGCTAAATAGAAAAGCTAAAAATTTTTAATAAAAGACATAGAAATAAATTATGATTGTGGAGTTGGCAATAGATTTTTAGATATGATACCAAAAGCATAAGTGACAAAAGAAAAAATAGACAAATAGGACTTAATCAAAATTAAAAACCTTTGTGCATTAAAAAACACCCCACAAAATGGGAGAAAATAGTTATAATCATATATCTGGTTGGGATCTAGTGTATGGAACTCAACAACTCAACAAAAAAGGGCAAATGACCTAATTTTTAAAATGGGCAAAAGACTGGAATAGACACTTCCCCAAAGAAGATATGCAAATTACCAACAAATGCAGGCAAAGATACTCAACATCATTAGTCAGTAGGGAAATGCAAATCAAGACCATGAGATACCATTTCCACTGACAAAGAATACCATAAAAGAAAAAAAAAAAAAAAAAAGGAAAATAACGAAGGTTCATAGCAGCCCTGTTCACAAAGGCCAAAAGATGGAAGCAATGCATCAGTTGATGAATGGGTAGACAAATATGGTATAACCAGACAACAGACTATTATTCAGCCATAAAAAGGAATGAAGTACTGATACATGTTACAACATGGACGTACTTTGAAAACATTATCCTAAATAAAGAAGCCAGACACAAAAGGCCACATATTATATGATTCCATTTATACGAAATGTCCAGAATAAGCATGTTCTGTCTTCATAGAGACAGAGCGCAGATTGGTGGTTGACATGGAAAGGGGGTGGAAGGAATGGAGAATGACTATTTAATGGGAATGGGGTTTCCTTTTGGGGTGATGGAAAAGTTCTAGAGCTCTGAAGTGGTGATGGCCGCACAATACCGTGAAGATACTTGATGCCGCTGAATTGTACATTTTAACATTATGACAACAGTAAGTTTTATGTTGTGTGTGGTTTACCACATTGAAAAATATTTTGGGGGGTGCCTGGGTGGCTCAGTCGGCTGAGCATCCAGTGTCAGCTCAGGTCATGATCTCACGGTCTGTGGGTTCGAGCCCCGCGTCGGGCTCTGTGCTGACGACTCAGAGCCTGGAGCCTGCTTCGGATTCTGTGTCTCCCTCTCACTCTGCCCCTCCCCTGCTCGTGCTGTGTCTCTCTCTGTCTTTCAAAAATGAATAAATTTTTTTTTAACGTTTATTTATTTTTGAGACAGAGAGACAGAGCATGAACGGGAGAGGGTCAGAGAGAGGGAGACACAGAGTCTAAAACAGGCTCCAGGCTCTGAGCTGTCAGCACAGAGCCCGACGCGGGGCTCGAACTCACGGACCGCGAGATCACGACCTGAGCTGAAGTTGGCCGCTTAACCGACTGAGCCACCCAGGCGCCCCAAAAATGAATAAATGTTGAAAACAATACTTTTTAAATATTTCTTTTCATTTTTGGGTGGTATGGATAGGCAGCTAGATCGTTGCTTACACAGAATGGCAGTGGGTTGTGCTGGAAAGTAGCATGACAGGGAATCAGAGGAAATGTGGGTTCTAGAACCACCGTTGTCACCAACTCCTCACAAAGCTTTGGAAAATAAATTATACAGTCTCCTTGGTCTTGGGTTTTCCTGGCTTTAAAACGAAGGATTTCAATTAGATGAAATCTCAATTCCCTCTCAGCTCTAAAATTCTTCAGTCGAAGTTACAAATACTGATTTTGAATATTTGGATTCTAACTATGTTTCATTTTGTTCTTGCTTCAATTTACAACAATAAAATGAGTGTGTGTTTCTAAATTTATAACATAATTATATCTTGAGTTTGGTTATATTCAGCACCAATAACCCATTTGTAAATGTACACCAGTTATATAAATCTCACAATATAACTTGTAACGAGGTAGTCAAAAAGTCCCCAAAGTAATCTGCAAATGTATTAGCGTATTTGTAAGGAGTATTTCCTTTTTTTCATGTGAAGTTTTTTTGATATTTAATATGTTAGGAATGTGAACTTTTAACTCGTCAAACTATTGTAACATATTTGAAAATTATAGTAATTTGATTAAAATGTTGCCTATAAGGCAAAAGGTTTAGTTAATAGAATCCATATGTAATTAAAATGCAGAACTAAATGTAATCAGACTCCAGTGACTAGTGCCTTCATATTGATAGTTTCACAATGGCCTCTGGGGTTGAAAGTTTAAATGTTGCAGAATGCAACAACACTGTAGAAAACAGCTTCAGCTGGCAGTTTAGCTTTTTAAAGGCATCAACAGTTACTTGGTAAGATGTGAATATCACATCCTAGACTTCCATCATTTTAGGAATATCTTCAGCAGGCAGGTGGTGGGAAGTGCATGGCTGCTGTGCGGGTGGAGAAACACCCTCTACAGCGCTGTTATATAAACAGCCCATGATGAAGGGCCCTGCAATGAGCCAAGCCCCGGCCTCCCTCCTCCTCCTCCTCCTCCTTTTTAAATAACACAGTTGCTTAATTTGAGTGAATTCATTTGAATCATATGAAATTTATAGACACAACACTATGCACCAAGCCACAAAAAAAAAAAGTTACAAAAAATTTTTTCCTGAGCTTAAAAAAAAATTATTTTCTCTGGACAGTTTTAAGAGTCGACATCCTGTGTTAGAGTTCTGTAATCATCACCAGCACAATTTACAATCAGAACACACAGAGAGCCAGTTTAGACCAGCTCATCTGTTGATCTTGGCAGAGACCCTTCATCTCACTGTGTGCAGCTGCCACTTGAGAGTTGGGGGACTCAGCAGAGAACCAGGGGAGGGAGGGATGCGAGGCTGGTCAAGGCATGAACACATAGGCCTGCTTCATTTCAACCGTTGTATGGTGCTTAAAAAAAATAGTCTTTTTTTTTTACTGCCCCCCCCCCCCCCTTCTTTTTAACCTGAAATTAAACGAGGACCTCTCATGAGCCACTGCGCTCCAGGCATAAGAAATTGTAATGTCTGGCTTGCAGAAACTGTCCCGTCAAAATGTGCTTCTGATTAGGTGGCTTAATTACAGCTGTGAAAACAATGTTGATTTAGGCCTCAAGATTCCAGGCCATGTCAGCCGTTATTAGCTAACCTTGGACCGCATCCACCATTTTAAAACTCTGTACCACTAAAGTCACCCTGCTTGACAACTTTTTATTTAGGCAGAAAAGTCGCCAGAAGCAACACATTTTTAGGCAAAATGTTGTTCGATGCGCTGCTGTTTCAACTGCAGCGCCGTGAGCGGTCATTGAGGAGATAGTTAGCTTTGCGCTTGATCAAGAACAAGGAAGTTCTGTTTGTAAAAACAGTAAGTTTTGAATAGTATTTTTAAAGGGTTGACTGACATAAGAATTAATTTTAATTCCTTTAATTCAGTTTTATTTCAAATCCAGCATGTTGGTTTAACCACCCAATTTTATTACACCTAAATTTTCCTGACAGTTTCATTTGCTGTGAGGAAATAAAATTGCAATTTTTTTTCAACATGGGAAATAATGGCTAGTTTTAAAAACGTTATGTTTGAAACTTCCCTTGCCTCAAGCTGGTTCAGACACAACCTCAGTTTACTTTTGGAAGGAAACGAAGCCCATTAAATAGTTTTAATATTTTAATATAAGTATGCTTTTTTTCATAGTGAGAAAACTTATTAGATTCATGTATTTACACCTGCAGGGGAAGTAAAAGTCTTAATAATTAGGTGGTTCCAATACTTTGGAATTTTCAATGCAATTGTCACTGATGTCGTAAATATTATAACTACATATTTAAAGTGGTCCCTGTTCATTGTATTTTAGATGTCTGAAACTCCCATTATATGCTATGAAAGATTTTTTTTATTTGTTAGTATTTTTAAAAACGAACATTAGGTATAATAAAGCAACAACAAAAACTAAGGTGGGCAGCTGAACAACAGACATAAAGACTCATAATCCTCATAATAATTTTGGAAGGAACTTGTGCTTAAAAATGCATGATTTATGCCAAACCGAATACCCAAGAGAGAGCTAAATGATTTCTTTAAAATGAAATATCCCACACCCAAGACATTAAATCCAACCAAGTGGGTGGTCAAGGCACATCTTTTTCTACTCATCAGACTCATTGAACAATTAACTGACTGAACCATGTATGGACAAGGAAACTTTTGTTCAAGAGGAGTTAAGAGTTAATACATA
This sequence comes from Herpailurus yagouaroundi, assembly GCF_014898765.1. NCBI lineage: Eukaryota > Metazoa > Chordata > Mammalia > Carnivora > Felidae > Herpailurus > Herpailurus yagouaroundi. Next base: position 4,378,593 of record NW_024412401.1, read on the forward strand.
GGTAATTCATTGTGAGGAATGGATGGGTGAGCAGTTGGGTTGATGATCTGGTATGTGTGTCTTGAAAGAGAACATTGGGCAACTGACTCAAAATAGAGTTTAAAATAGTAATCCCATAATCTAAATGACATCTTAATTGCCAGATACTGTAGAGACATCTAGATCTATTTCACCTATTATTTCAGTCTTTAATCTTTTTTTAATTTTTTTTTTTTTAATATTTATTTTTGAGAGAGAGAGAGTGAGAGAGTGCAAGAGGGGGAGAGACAGAGAGAGAGGGAGACACAGAATCTGAAGCAAGCTCCAGGCTCCCGGTTGTCAGCAAGGAGCCGGACACAGGGCTCAAACTCACGAACTGTGAGATCATGACCTGAGCCAAAGTCAGCCACTTAACCAACTGAGCCACCCAGGTGCCCCTAATTCAATCTTCAGTCTTCTGAGAGGAATGTTATTTCCCCTTATTGTAGATGAGGCAACGCCATCTCAGAGAGGGGATCTGTATTGAAACCCCTGTCTGTGTGCCAAAGTCCATGCTCTAAACTGAAGGTGGAAATACAATTGCCTTCAAAAATGGATTTTAGGTTATGAAATCATAGGGAAACATGAAGAATGACCAAGCTTATGTTGAGTGTGCCTTTAGGCTGTTAAGAGACACGAGGATTTAAACTTGAATAAAAGTTTTATAGTTTTCTGTGTGAAGAAAGAGCTAATTTTTTTTTTCTTATGCTAAGAAAACGACTGTGTATGAAGACTGACAAATTCACTAGGTGTATGGTTAAGGCCTTTTACCTAGAACAAAAGGACCTTCCTTTTTCCTTCGGCTTTACACACAGAGAATTGAAAGTGTACATCCTTCCATGTTATACTGGTTTGAAGTATGGGTATTTGCGTTTGTTCTTAAGATTCTGTGTTAGCTGAGAAATTGGGAAGAAATAGCTTAGTTTCCCAGAACTTTGGCTTAGGGCATACTTTGATAGAATCTGAATTCAGCTTATTCTTTCGGGTATTCTTTTGTTCTTTATGTTTGCCTGACACCAATTGGAAAGATACCCTTCCCAAATGTAAGGGGCCAACTAAGGGTTACAGCTTTATGTTTCCAGTCTCCACTGTCTTATTTCTGTTACGTTCTAACTGAAAATGGGAATTTGATTGAAAAAATGTGCTGTAAACATTGTATGCAGTATAGATTATATCTAATTTTACCATGATAAAGCGATTGTTTGGATACATCATATTGTTAATCCCCCCTGGGAATTTATGACTTAATTTCAAAAAGTATTTTATTAAATAACATATTGGATATTATAGGTTCTTATGATTATAATTATGTATTCCCTAGATGTTTTTTCCTTTTTTTTTTTTTGATGGTATAACCACCTTTTGGAGAAAAGAAAAAGGCCAGAAAGGAGTTTTGAACCTAGATATGTATGTGAATCTAAATAGATACTCTATATCTTATTCCTTATAGGTACAGGTATTCATTATTCTGGCGTATTGTTATATTTTGCCTGTGGAGTAATTTTAAAGATCTTAGTTCATATACTTATATTTCCCGTTCCATATTTATTTGAATATAAAATCATCCAGTTTCTTAAAATATGCTGAAGTGTTTTCTCTAAAGCAGGTAAAAAACCAAGAGATTTGAAGGAAGGTTATTAAAATTATTCAGCTTTTGTGACCACATTGTTTCTCCTTTGAATAGCACTGATGACAAAAGGCACCAGGTGTGTAGTAATATTTTTCAGCAATACTCAGAAGAGTTTAAATTGGTCACTGTTTCATTACTAAGAAAGCATGAAAAAGGATTGAAGGTTTATCATTTTTTAGAAATAGTAGTTAATGAATCTCATAGTTGTCCTTATCCCTGTCTTGTATGGATACCTCAGGCTGGGGATGGGGGAGGCCTAGAGAAGACAGTGTTCATTTCCCACCCCAACTAAACAGGGTAGCTTTGCTTTTAACTTATTGAGAAATTAAATTTATGAATAATATTTCATGTAACCACAGGATTCTGCTGTTACAAAGTTTGAATCCCCTGTTATGTGAAGGCTGAGAGGAGAGGAGAGGAGAGGGAAACAAATCATGTTGTGATAATTTCTGTACTTTGTAAAATCATCTTTACTTGCTTTACGGCTGCTCGAAAGCCTTGCTAAGACTTGTTTTGTTTCTTACAACAAATATTTTTGCTTTACTTGATGCATAAGCTTTTCAAGGACTACTTACAGGTATAAGGTCTCTACTGTTGGTACTGATTTTTGTCATGAAATCTATAACTTTCCATCATTTGTTTGGGAAGAATAGTGATATACATATTTTTGGTAAAAGCATATAGTTAAGCTTTGAAGAAATAAAATCATATGTTAGGATATGTTTTGTAGGCTAGAACTTATACTTGACTTTCACAGGGTTCAATGAAAACTTTTCAGAGTACTTCACTGAAGCATGGCTTTCTCATCCACAGTCTTTGATCTACCCATAGATTGCAAAATCTTATCAAATTAAGCTTCATGTCAGTTATTGCCTATTGTCTTTTTCAATGACTGAAGGGAATTTCTAAGGGAACAAAGTACAATGGTAACTGATTTGATTCCTCATCGTCCCACTTGGTACAGACACTCAACAGAAATTCCTCATTGGGAATAAGGACAGAATCCCTTGTGTAAAGCCAACCTTATAGACCAGATTTGGAAGCCAAAAAGCATGTAAAACTTGGCCAGTCTATCAAACATTTCACTAATTGGCCAATCTATCAAACATTTCACTAATTTTCCCTCCCTTTCTTCCTGATCACAGCTGATAGATACTTACTGCTACCATAGCTTGATCTCTTCAACACTTCTGTCATTTTTGAGGTACAGAGGAGGGGAAGGGATATGCCTCAACTCAGTGCAATGGAAGGCAAACTGGCCATGGGGTCAAGAGGTATGAAAATCCTGGCACGACCACACTAGCTCTACGATCTTGGGCGAATATCCTCCCTGGGAGTTTACACAATTGTTAAAGGAGATTGGACCAGATGAGCTCTAAGATGCCTCCTGGTACTAAACAAGTGCTTTTCCTTTCACTTTATTATTTCTTTCACAACCTTCTGCTGTACTTGGTAACCTCCAGAAGTGTGGAGGTACAAATTAAAGCCTGTCTTCTCAGGGCTTTGTGTCACTTCTATGGTCCTTTACCAATCTGGCAGGTTCTTTCAGAGGATTCAGGTTCTTGATGAAGTAATGGCGTCTGTTTCAGTTTCTGTTTTTTATATTAATAAGTGAAACAAGTATTTAGATATTTTCACCTTTGAAATGGAATATTTGGTAGCCTGCCAAAGCATAGAAAGTACAGCATCTTTGTTGAGCTCACAGGTAGTACTCTTGATTCAATATTTGGTTAACTTGTTACTTAGTTCAGTTCTTCTGGATATCATTGTGATTTTAGCCATTCTTGTAGTTACACTAGCTTATTCTTATTCATACTTTATTTGCATCCATGGTGTATCATTGAATACTCAGGAAGCATAAAGAACACTGATGTTGAAATGCAGTCGTGGAAAGGAGGAACCCCCTAAAAAAGAACAATTATGGAAATGTCTTTTAGATAATCTTTGACAGATCTATAAATTCCATTCATCAGATCAAAGTTCTTATACCGCACTGTAATGAAAGAATAGAAAATTGTGAAATTGTATTGAAATTGGGTGTTCATTTATTGAAATCAAGAACTACATGTGTAGTTTGAAGGACATCGTAGACAATATTTAACAGCCTGAAAGCTTCTCATTTCACTAGTCATTTAGAAACAAAATACACAAATATTACATAAAATTAGCCAATTCATTTTTGAGCACAAAATGCCAAGACATAATATAAGGTTACCAGCTGTAGCATCTATAGGGTTACCAATCAATTTTTTTTTTTTTACTTAAATTAGTAAAAAATTAGAACCAGGCTCTCAATCTCATGAGAATTGTATATACTGATTCCTTTGCTTAGAATACTATTTTCCACCTTTTACCTATTTGATTTTTTCCCCAAGTTTTAAATTTCAGGTCTCTTCCACAACACCTATTATGTTGTTATAACATTTACAGACCTTATTGTAATTGATTGTTGATTGACTCACACAATTAGACTAGAAGTACCATGAATAGAAGATTGTTCTATTTGTAGATGTCAGCGCAATACCTGGGGCATAAGTAGTTTGTTAAAAGTTCTGTCACATATTCCAAATTATGTGGCCTAACTTCAAGTACACCAGCCTGTTTAGAAGTTCAGTTATCAAAAAGCCAAGCTTGTGGCTGTAGTTGGTTCTCTGTCTCTCTGGGTCCAGAATTTCTTTATTCTTAAGATCATCTGCTATGTCAAGTAATCATTTAACAGGTTGTTTCTGTGGTCTCCCTGACTCCCTTTCTTAAGGGAAGGAATACAGGAAAGGAAAGAGATTTCTGATATGTGGTTGGATTTGAATTGTTCACCTGAGATCAGGGATTGTGTCTTTGTTTATATCTTCTTCAGTATCTAGCATACCACTGGAGTACAATAAATAAGTAATAATGGTGATGGTGAGGAACACACTAGTACGCCATCTGTAGTCCTTAAACATAACACAAAGAATAAAAAATACTATTCTTTTACATTCTAAGTTCAAGTAAAGAGAGTGCTTTATGATACATTTCTGAGTTTCATAGAAAATCATAATTTCTGCAACAAATAATCCTTATGTGTTGACATTCCATATTCCTAAGAAAAAATACCAATTTATTTTTCTGTACCATAAGAAATATAGAGAAAGATATAGGGTGTTCTGGAATTTTAAACTATGATCAAGAGCTCTTACAACATTAATAGCAACGTAGAATAGTACATTTAAAAAAAGAAACAAAGCCATTTTAGAGTCTGGTGGTAGGAAAGTCAGCCCCCCTGAGAATAGCCCTGAACCCTGAACTTCAGCTGCTGAACCCAAACCAGACTGGATAAGGAGACAGATCCCGAGTCAAACTGCTGGCTGTCTTGTCAGCTCTATTTGATGTTAGTTTTTCCCTTGAAGAATTCCCATTTCCTATCAAGTTCATGGCAACATAGTAATGAATCTATGCTCCACGTGTGCTTCTCAGCATTGTTAGCAGCTTCGTCACTGCTGTCACTGATGCACTTAATTCAGTGACCCTAGAACTGGCATGATGGCAGTTGGGCAGCTTCATCAGTGTGAGGAAAAGAAGAGCAGAAATCTTTAAGAGGAAATGTAAAAAGACCTTTTTACATCAGTGCCAGGAACAAACACTAATTCATGAATTCGGAACTTTGGAGATGCATGTAGAGTACGTCATATGCAGGATGACAAGAAATTGTGCTTGCTATTCTTTCTGTAAGTGGTGAGAGAACTGTCTTTAAAAAAACAGTCTCGGGGCTCCTGGGGGGCTCGGTCGGTCAAGTGTCCAACTTCAGCTCAGATCATGATATCGTGGTTCATGAGTCTGAGCCCCGTGTTGGGCTCTGTGCTGACAGCTCAGAGCCTGGATCCTGCTTTGGAGTGTGCGTCTCCCTTTCGTTCTGCCCCTCCCTGCTTGCACTCTGTCTCTCTCTCTCTCTCTCTTTCAAAAGTAAATAAACATTAAAAAAAAATTTAAAACACAGTCTCACTGATATGAAGCCATATCACAAACATGCAATAGCAGTGAGTTAATATTTATTAAATGAATAGATTTTAGCTTAAAAATCATTTATTTATTTTGGGATCATATAGGGGGATTTAGACATATTCCTCCAATTATTTATGATGGGATTTATTAGCACTTGGGTTAATAAATTCATTTTCAAGTTATCAGACTTGGAATATTTCTATTCCAACTCCTGCTAAAGTTCCAGCCTGTTCCAGGAACTGTCCTTGGTTTGGAAGAGATCTTGGGAGCATTGGTAAACTCTCTACTTTAGTGGTTCTTAACAGTTTAGGAAGAGAAATAAAAAGGATCCGGCCCCAAGAACGAACTTAATACCTTTGGGGAGTGTACCGGGTCACTACTACTCATTCAGACCAGACCTGTATTTATTTTTTTTTAATATTTTTTTTCAACGTTTATTTATTTTTTGGGGGACAGAGAGAGACAGAGCATGAACGGGGGAGGGGCAGAGAGAGAGGGAGACACAGAATCAGAAACAGGCTCCAGGCTCTGAGCCATCAGCCCAGAGCCTGACGCGGGGCTCGAACTCCCGGACCGCGAGATCGTGACCTGGCTGAAGTCGGACGCTTAACTGACTGTGCCACCCAGGCGCCCCAAGACCTGTATTTATAACTAGATCGGGATCAAGGACTGCAGGCCTATGTACATTTTTCATTTTGCTGAGCTTGGGGTCTGGAAGTCAGGTATGGTGTGTAATCATCCTTAGTGCCCACGTGGTGCTCCACCCGCTTCTAAGTACCCAACAGAAGTTTGTTGAATCACTCAGTGAATTTTGTTCCCTTGTATGAATCCTAAAATCTTTTAGAGCTCTTTCTCTTTCCATTTCTTATGCAAGGAAGATAGTTGTATCTGCACATGGATTGAATATAAAAAGATACAATGATGGGTTGCTCATTTGTTGGAACTGATAATCTAGTTGGTGAGTCAGGACAGACTTACATGAAGCAGTAAGATGATAAATGCTCATGGAGTTTGAAGAGATAGATTTATTTGGACTAGGGTGGTTAGGGAATATTTTTGAAAATTTGTGTTTGAGCTTGATTTTGAAGGAATGATAGGGTTTGAATAAAGAATTCTGGACAGCGAGGACTATGTGAGCAGAAACAGGATGCTGCTGGCTTGTACACAATGTCAAGCTAGAAGTCGTGGTTTTGTTTCGTTTGGTTTTCTGTAATGATGATAATTTTGTTTCTATAATTCTTCACAGCTTTCAAAATACACCCACGTACATAACCTTATAAATATTTTGTGTGATACAAGTATTATGAGATTCAGAGAACTTGGGGAGCATCACCCATAATAAGCCAAAGAGTCAGACTCCTGGCTCTTTGTAAACTATTGTGGCTACTACTTCTCTTTTTGGCCTCAGTCATCATTGTTTTCTTACTGCAGCCCCCTTATGACCAAAGGAAATTATCTTCCAGGTAAAGGCATGGTCTATGAACATGAAACAGAACAGGGTCTGTTGAGCCAGAGAGTTGGTGTGGAGCAGGAAAAGAAGGAGGAGAAAGATGAGCTAACTTTTTAATTTTGTCAATGTTTTTATTATTTTACTTTTGAGAGAGACAGAGTGTGAGCAGAGTAGGGGTAGCGAGAGAGGAAGACACAGAACCCAAAGCAGACTCCAAGCTCTGAGCCGTCAGCACAGAGCCCGACGCTGGGCTCGAACCCACGAACCGTGACATCATGACCTGAGTCAAAGTCAGATGCTTAACCGACTGAGCCACTCAGGTGCCCCAAGATGAGCTAACTTTTATCCAGTACTTTCCCTGTGTGAGACAACATTCTCAGAATCAAATATGTGTTAACTTATTTAATACTTAAAACACCGCTATGGGTATATGGTATTTTTCGATGCCATTACCTTGATTATTTCCGTATCGTATGGCCCACTGGGTACTGAAGCAAAGATGTGAACACAGGCAGTCCAACTCCAGAGTCCACCCATTCATCGTGGCCGGGTGCGTGGGCTCTGGAGTGGGATTATTCTAATCCTGGCTTCACCTCTTGCTAACCATGTGATCCTGGTTCAATTACCAGTGTCTTCAGGAATGCTTCCGTTTCCTCAGATGTAAAAATGAGGACAATGGTAACTTCAATCTCTAGGTTTGTATGAAGATTAAAGAAAGGATATCTGCAAAGCCCCTGCTGTTATTATATAATGCTATTTCCATTATGTCCTAATCAACTGAGCATAGAATTACAAGTTGTACTTGTTCTCAAAGTAGGAAGGAACCGTGGAGGCCTCACAGTACCTCCCCTGTTCTAGGCACAGAGCATGGCAGTCAGCGTGAGAGCGCCTTCTGCTTGGCATCGTGGTAGCTTTGCCTAAAAACGTGTTATTTAGTTAGTTTGCAAGATCCGTTGTAAATGCCTGATACATTGGTAGCAGGCGGAAATAGTGCTTTTATATTTTAATACTTTTTTTAAAAAAAAAAACAGGTTTTATTTCTTAGGTTGAAAATTAACATGGTAGTCTGCCTCATTTTTTTTTTTTTTGCATCAATAATATCCAATTGTATTAAACTTTTGTTCATTTAAAAAGTGAAAGACGTGATCCTAACAAATCGAGCTACTTTGGGATTTGGCAGAGACAAGAAATTGGTACAACATGAGTTTGGGTAATGGAACAGCAAACAGTGTGTAGGACTATTATTATAAACCGTCTCTGCTTGTATTTATTAGAAATCATCATTGCACATATGTTATAGAAATTCTGAGACCTTAACATTCATAGATATTAAAAATTTCTTTCATAGGGTGTTTGTGGAATTTTTGGATGTAAGCTTATGTTTATCATGGCATCGTTGAATACATTTTAAAAACACTCCACTGATTTCTGAACATATTTGCTTTACAATGGAAGTAAAATATTCAGCAATTAGAAATGAAGGAGAGAAAAACTTTAAGCTATTACTATGCCTAAAAAAATATTTGTTCCATTTGCTAAGTAACATCTGAAGACTAAATATATAGCTTCCCCAGAAATGATGTTCATGAACAATGATCTTTAAAAGTTAATTGGGCTTAGGAAATCCACAAGGTTTTGCTTTTGAGTTAATATTTACGTTATTATCTAAAACAGGCTGAAGCAGAACTATATAGGTGCCCTGAGCCCCAAATTTTAAAAATAATAACCCTAACTCATTTCTTTTTATGTTGTTAATAGTTGGTATAGTAATGGGGTGCCTGGGTGGCTCAGTGGGTTAAGCGTCCGACTTTGGCTCAGGTCATGATCTTAGGGTTCGTGAGTTCAAGCCCCGCATCAGGCTCTGTGCTGCCAGCTCAGAGCCTGGAGCCTGCTTTGGATTCTGTGTTTCCTTCTCTCTCTGCCTCTCCCCTGCTTGCATTCTGTCTCTCTGTCTCTCAAAAATGAATAAACGGTACAAAAAAATAATAAAAAAAATAGTTGGTATAGTAGGCTGAATAGAGTCCTCTGGAAAATTCATGTTTACTGAGAACCTCAGAATGTGACCTTATTTGGAAATAGAGTGTTTGCAGATTTAGTTAAATTAAGGTGACTTCGTACTGGATTAACGTGAGCCCTAAATCCAGCATATTAACAAAGCATGGCCTGTCATTTGGGGTTCATCTCAGCCTAGGAAATACTTCCTTTATTTTATCGATCCAAATTCCTGGTCTGGTTAAGATGTTCAGTAGCTTTGGGATAGAAAAGTAGAAAGATATTTTCGGGGTAGGGTTGGGGAGAAGGAATTAAAAACATTTAAAAATGGTATTCAAGTAGAATTTTCATTTTAAATGAACCATCTATCCACGTTTTTTCAAGTTCCGGAAATAATGAGAGTGTCCTCAAATTAGACATCAAATCCTTAAAGTAAGCGTGAACAAAAATAATGCCTGTGGAACAAGAAAGAACAGCTTCATGATGGTTCCTGTTCAGATGGTTATCTGTTCAGAAAAAAAGATATAGCAGAAACTCCCCCAATTTTTAGGGAGTTTTAAAAATTTAGATATTTTCAGTTCTTATTTTTGCTGTAAAATGATACCATCAGAACTCAAACGTTTAAGTCTATGACTCATATTCTTCATGAAGAATTTTATTTTTTATGTCATCCTGAAATGATGACTGAAGAATGATGAACTAACTAATTATTCCTTCACTACGTATTTATTGAGTACCTGTTACGTATTACATGCTGTGCCACATACTAAGGATATAGTAGTAAGAAAATCATGACAACCAATATTGAGTGCTTCCTATGTGCCAGCCATGGTACCAAGCACTGTATGGATTTTAACTAATTTAATTCCCATTTTCCTTACCTAAGGGAGGTGGTGAGCTCTTCCTTTCAGACGAAGAAAGCATCAAGTGTAGAGTCCAAGACTTGAACCTAGGCAGTGTGAACCACGTCCTCACTCTTAAGCATTATATCATATTCCATCCTTACCGGGATGAAATAAGAAACTTCCTCTCAGGGATCTGATGGTTTCTGTGAGAGGGCAGACCATATACACGAATACTTGTAATGAATTGTGATAAGTCCTATTAAAGAAGTCCCAGTGAGAAGTGACGATGATCTGTGTGAGGGCAGTAACAGCGGGCCTGGAGGAGGGTCACATAGCAGACAGACAAGGAAAAGTTGGCAGGACTTAATGAATAAGGTGGATGTAGGGTGGCTTCATAATTGCTCAGCAATTCAGTCAAGATCTCCCCTCGCCTTGAGCTTCCGGTAAGAAGTGAGCAGTGTTCAAAACAACAAATACACATTTTATGCAGTGAAAGATTTCCTTTAATTTGAAGACATGTCGCAAAGGCACTGCTACTCAAAGACCTGACTTCCAGAGCTTAAGGGGGCTTCTTCTGAGATCTGGTGAGATCAGGCACGTTCAGGGTGGTATGGCCATAGACCAAAGCTTAGGGAGTCTTCTTAGATTCACACAGAATGGCAAGGTGTGGTTAAACTCTGCTTTGCCCTGTCGTGGCACATCACCACCAGCATTGGTTCATGGTGGTGGAGGCCGGACCTCCCCGTTCCTGTAGTTAGATTTTCACCTTTGATTACTGATAGGCTGGATACTTAGAATTGAAACCCTAGCTCTGTCTTAATAATAGCTATACAGATCTGCATTTGGATGTCACTAATGAAGAGTCCTATCAGAAAATGACCTTTTCAGTGCCTTCTTCATCACAGAGCTTCACAAGGATACGTTTCCAAAGACAGTCCAGTTTATATCACTTTTCTTTTGCTTTATGTAGCTTCCCCCCGCCCCCCATAATTTTCAGATTTTCAGAGCTCAAGTAAATGGAAATGGATTATATGCTTAGGTCAGAACATACCGGGAGATGAGAGAAAATGTGTAAATTATTCAGCTATGTTTTCAAAGTAAAGCATAAAAATTTCGATTTCTTAGCCAAACATATTTTCAAGGACAATGTATTTCATCAGAAAGGCCTAATAGCACGACAAAAAGTGGCAGAAAAATTATTGTCGAATTCATCCAAAAAGTGGATGTTTATGAGCAAAGGCTACATTCCATCCTCTTGAACTGTGTGCCTAGCCGTTTCTGCCGTCACTTCTCAAATGCTATTTTTTCTTCCAAGTCATCTCTATGTAATACTGTTTTTAGTGATATCGTGGAAAAGCTAACTATAAATTGATTGCTAGTTGATACTAACTTTTGGTAATCTAACACTCAAACCTTTCTCTCAGAAGGGCCTAAGGAAGTTCAATTCTAAGGAATGGAACGTTAGTCATCTAGAAGTCTGCTTTTGAGCAGTTTAAGGCATCACTATAATATTTCCTGTTTTCCTGTCCAATTCAATACACGGGATGACTAAATTGTAGTCACACTAGTTGTGAGCACACACGGGCAAGAAGAAAACTAGTTAAACCTCTTGCTGTGTGTGAGCAGTTCGAGGGCAGGCAGACACCGTGCACCTTGACCACCTATTATGAAGCTTTTTGCTGCCGTGTCGAGTGAAAGCGAGTTAATTGGGTGAATCTGTGGAGCATGTTAGGGGCCTGGTAAAGGGTTGCTGTCTGACAGCTGAATGTCAGCAAAAGCCAGTCAAGTGTAGCTGAAAGAGACCTGTCACAAAGTTCCCGCAGACTGGAGCACGGTTAGGAGGCTGAAATGTGGTTCCGTCTCACTTTCTCCCTCATTGAATCCAAGCACCTTAAAAGATTTTACACTGTATGTGTCAACTCTTGTTCTCTAAGCTGTTTCCCCCTAACCGTCCTGCATTCAAATGATTGAACAAAAGATGCTAATGTTTAGCAAAGTGAATGTAAATTCCCTCTTTTCCCCTTTTCTGCCCAAGCAGATAGACATTCAACTCAAGGGAAACTTTGAAGGTTCACATCAAACAATTAGATTTGGCATAGAATAGAATCTTTTTCTCAAGGGAGTGTCAAAATTAAAAATTAAAAACTGTAGAGTAAGAATGCATGTTTCTCCGATATAGAAAAATGGAGCTTAAGGAGCTAGGATTCCTGCCTGGGGGTCTTGAGCATGGGCAGTTGGCAAGACAACTTTCCTCTTGCCTTTTGTCACTGACCTCTTCCTTCTCTTTCAGAGTAGCCTAGCGTAAAGTGCCATGATGACATTCACCAGAAGGTCGAGAAAGATAAGCAGAGAAGGGAACAGTGAGGCCCCTCCTGACACTTCAGACCCTCCAGAAAGGAGGGATCGAAGAAAGTCAGAATTCAAGAAAGTGAAAGTGAAACTCTGTGAATTACAAATATTTTCAGAGAGAGAAAAGTTTAATATCGAAGCATGCCCTTCTCCGTGGCCTTCCTTGGAATATAGATTACAAGCAGTCTGTTCATTCGACAGCAGCAAACATCTGGAGCACCTGCTAGGTGCCAGGCACCAGTGAAGCGACTGGTGAGAGAGGGACAAACAAACATCGGAGTTTACTGTGATGGGAACGCGGCTGTCGAGCCCGGGGCGGGTGTGTGGCTAGTGTGACTGAGGAACCGAACTTTCATTTCTAATTGAATTTTACGTTGAGTTAAAATTTAATTAATGAGAACTGGAACAACTACATGTGGCTCGTGGCCAGCGTGTTGAGCCGCACGGGTCCAAGCAAACAGCAGGCTGTGATGCTGTGTTGTTATAAAAGTCGGGGCGGCTTGTTGTGATAGCACAGAGTGGGGGCATCCCACCTGAACGTGAGGTGATAGGTGGCAGGGAATGTTTGGGGGCAAGGTGGTACCTGAGGCGCGTCGTGAAGAACAGTACAAACCTGATGAAGCAGGCTCCTTTGAAAGGGAAGGAGCAGCATGGAAAGGAGACTCTTGGACAGGAGACCGGACAGGACAGCAGTGCACGCTTCAGGATAGGGTGTTGGGTGGTACTGGGGAGCAGAGGCGTCTTATGGGAAATTGCCTCGACGCCAGCCCAGTTACCCCAGAGGCCACAGGACAGAAGGCCTCCCAGAGCACATTAAGATACTCAAGTACATGATTTATCCGATCAATTTCAGACACCTGACGAGAGGCAGAAGCGATGCGGTAGGGAGCCAGCAGCGGAAGGACCATACTCCCTGACGTTTTGGCTATGTGGTGTTCTTACGACCTGTGTCTCTCCACTGCGTCAACCTGCTCCACTCTTTGTGGGGTGGTGGGGATGGGGGCGGTGGTTTGACAAAGGGGGCTCGGGAGACAGAAGGTGCCTGGGCCACTCACCCATACTTGTCTTCCAGGAGAGATACGGGACAAAGATGTCCGGCCACCAGCTATAGCTTGCCACTGGGGCTGCTGAGCAGCTTTGGGGGTTTTTTCCTGCAGCTCTCGGGCCAATTTAAGAATGACATTAGCCTGGAAGTGGCATATCTCTACCTTATGATGCGGTCTTTCCACGTCATCTGTAAGTAACCTGTCTTTGAGGGCACTAACTTACTGCATTCTGAACATACGACTTCTGCCTGTGTCTCACAGCCTCTGGCAGGTTCTCCCTTTAGGCTTTACCACTTATTTTGAATTTCACTGTCCCGTTTTTTTTTTCTTCTCTTCAGTAGCAAATTGGAATGCTCTTAAATAGCAAGGAAATATGCAATAAAGAAGGGATGAAGTAAGAAACAGAGATAAGTCTGAAGAGATAGCTTGTTTACAAATATCAAAAGTGCGTTTGGGCTACAGGAAGGGAAGAGACACTGTCTTCAATAACTAAAGAAGAAAATCTTGGTAAACAGCTTTGAAGCCGAGGTCAAAATCATTACCTTGTGGACATCCTACACTGAGCATGAACTGCATTTCAAGCAAGGGGAAGCTTTTTTGAAAAACTGGTGTGCCGGCTCTGGGGAAGTGCGTTTGAATGAGGGTTTTGATTGGTAAAGGACTAGCGGTGGAGGGTCTGTGGGCAGGTGCCCAGAGGAGGAGATGGGAAGTGGAGAGAAATGCCTAGTGCTTCTCCATGCAGGCCTAGGGACCGGCATCTGGATTTTTAGAAAAAGGACCTACAGGTGTCAGACACGGTGAGACACTGAGTTCGTCAGAGTTGCCACAGTTTATAGGTGACAGAGAGGGAAGGGTGGGCATATGGCCAATTCTGGGTAGAGACATCACCCATATGGCACAGTGAGCCGGTTAATACGTTGCAGGCAGGAGCTGGGGGAGGGATCGCGGCTGCCCAGCGGCTCTTGAGGGGGCCTGCGCAGGGGCATTTGAGGTCTTGTGTTGAGCAGCTCAGGGAAGAACCAGGGAACTGTAACTAATTCACTCCTGGAACCTCATCTGTATCCACAGAACGATGAGGCTGGAAAACTCCCCGTGCCCCGTGTATCAAAACTTAACACTACAGTTGTGTAGTTACATGGTATTTTCGCAAATTCTAATTTAAGGAGAACTGGTTCCGGGGTGAGATTAGGACAGTGTGAGTTCCCTTGAGGATAGACAAGTTTAATGTGTGTAATTCACGGCTCTGTCACAGCACCTGGAACAATGTCTGGCACATAGTAGGCACTCGATAGATATTTATTGAAAGGATTAATGAATGGAGCTGATCGAAGATACGGTGGATGTGGGTTTAGATATGTTTTATGCATTATGCGAGCATGGGGAAAATCTGTCATATGGAATTGATAATGTAGGGAATGGGTTCCTGAAATGTAATCTGTAGGTATATTATTTTGGAATTTTGTGGTTGCTGCACTATTCTCACGGTTCTTTAGGATGTCCTCCCTAGAGAGATGGGTTTGGTTTGAGACTGTTGGAAATGTCCTGCTTCTATCAGAAATAACATTCCCGCCTATCATGTAAAGGAAATGTCATTGCCAGCTAAGTGATTTGTTTTGGAACATACTCCCCAGTGCTTGCTGTGATTTGAAGGCATTCCACAGATGTGAACCCCAGATCACATGATTTGTCTTACATCTGAAGTGTCTCTCTCTCTCTCTCTCCCTGGGAAATAGAGAGACTCTGTTCTTTTAACTAAAGGTAACCAGCCCCTCCAGAAAGGCCCAGCCACGGCACTGGTCAAAGAGAATAAAGACTGTTTGCAGCATTCTGTGAAGAATTGGTAGAAATTTTAGGTGTGATGTAGTAAAATGAGGGGACATAACTTAAAACAGCCGTGGATGGGAGGGGCATGGGAAAAATGAGTTTCAAATTTCCAAATGTGAATGTATCGCTAATTTGGTTGGTGTATGTGATTGACAGATGCTTTCCATGTTAGTAAGATTTAGGAAAGACTTCTCTTTCAAACAGCTTTAAGTTTTAGATGACTCTTTCCTCCTTCTCCTCTTTATCTGAGAGCATGGTCATAATTTCACCTGGTGAGAAACACACTGCTAAAAGGTCTAAATTTATAGCTTTCAGATTATTGTTATATTTTTGACGTTGACTAAAAAAAAAAATGTGTAAGTTTAAGAGGAAATTCTTCAATAATGAAAAAGTGGTCAGAAAACTTCTGCCTAATGGCTCCCAGATAGAGCATGACACGTGTACATTTTGACCACAGAAGTTGTAATTTCGCAGCTGGAAGGGCTATTTTGGAATAAAATGAAGGCACGCAAGTTGTAAGTAGCCGCTCTACATAAGGAGTTGCTTTTGTGCAGAATAGGAGAACAAGTTACTCCTTGGAATTACTTGTGTTTGCTCAATGTCAGATTGCAGGTATGAGTTAGGTAACGGAAGATGCTGAAATAGGAAAGTATTCTCAGCTAAATTATAAGATCTTTTCAGAATTTGCAAAACACTTGGTTAAAGACCTACCCTTTGAGACCTTTAACCACTTACATTTTCATTTTGACCACATATTTCAGAATCATAACTGTACTAAAATACGGGTTTCAGTATACATAAAATTAGCCCTTTTTAATAAAAGGTTTTGGCTATAAAAGTAAGGCATGCTTATTGTAGATTATTTGGAAAATACAGAAGTTTTGAAAGAAAATGCTAACAATTCCAAACACTCAAAGCAAGTTATCACATGCGATTTCGTGTATTACCTTTTCACATATATGGTCTAGTGCAGGGGTTGGCAAAGTTTAAATCCTGTCGGCTAAATCCACCTGCCACCTGTTTTTGTATAGTCTGAAAGCTAAGTATGGCATTTACATTTTTAAATGGTTGAAAAAAAAGAAAAAGAATATTTCGTGGTGTGAAAATTATGTGAAATCCAAATTTCAGTGCTCATAAATAAAGTTTTATTGGAACACAGCCATACTGATTCATTTGCATATTGTCTATGGCTGCTTTGGGGCAAAACTGGCAGAATTTAGTAGTTGCAATAGAGAACATATGGCCTGCAAAGCATAAAATATTTATTATTTGATCCTTTACAGAAGAAGTTTTCTGACCTCTGGTCAAACCTAAACATTTGTCCATGTTATCCATAAATTCATAACTTTCAATTTTATAGCTGCATAATATTCCATCAAGTGGCTACAGCTTACTTAACTACACTTCTGATGCTGAATATGGGATTCTTTTTCTAATTTTTGTCCGTTATTATTAATATAATAAACCTAGTCATGTATGGAATTGTTGGGTCAAATGGTATTATCCACTTAAAACAGCTGCCAAATTATAGTCCAAATGGTTCTATCAATTTATATAATCACTATTGACTTATAAATGCCTATTTCATAATGCCTTCACTAACATTTAGTATCATAATTTTTTTAAATTCAATTTTGATGTGCTACAAATACATTTTTATTTTCCATTTTTGATTACTGTTGGGGATTAACATTTTTTCCCACTTGTTTGTTAATCGACCTGTAGTTTTATTTTTCAGACTGCTAGTTTTGTAGTTTTTGTTTATGATTCAAATATTTAAATTTTTTAAATGAAAAAATTTTAATTTTATTATTTATTTACTTATTTATTTAATTTTAGGAGTAGAGTTTAGTGATTCATCACTTCCATATAACACCCAGTGCTCATCCTAACAAGTGCCCTCCTTAATGCCCATCACCCATGTAGCCCATCCCCCCCAACCTAACACCCCTGCAGCAATCCTCAGTTTGTTTGCTGTATTTAAGAGTCTCTTATGGTTTGCCTCCCTCTCTGTTTTTATCCTAGTCTTCCTTCCCTTCCCCTATGTTCACCTGTTTTGTTTCTTAAATTCCACATGAGTGAAATCATATGATATTTATCTTTCTCTGACTGACTTATTTCACTCAGCATAGTACTCTCTAGTTCCATACACATTGTTGCAAATGGCAAGATTTCATTCTTTTTGATTGCCAAGTGATATTCCATTATATATATCTACCACATCTTCTTTATGCATTTGTCAGTTGATGTATATTTGGCTCTTTCCATAATTTGGCTATTTTTTTTTAAACTTTAACATTTGTTTATTTATTTTGAGAGAGAGAGTCAAGCAGGGAAGGGGCAGAGAGAGAGAGAGAATCCCAAGCAGGCTCTGCATTGAGCCCAAAGCAGGGCTCGACCCCATGAACCCTGAGATCATGACCTGACCCGAAACCAAGAGTCAGATGCTTAACCGACTGAGCCACCCAGGCGCCCCCATAATTTGGCTATTGTTGATAGTGCTGCTATGAACATTGGGGTACATGTGCGACTTTGTGATTCAAATAGTTTTGAAAATAAAAACCATGGAAAAAATTTTGAACTTTCAAAGCTTTATCCCCTTCATTCACACTCCAAAGATAATTAACACTTTATTGTGATTTCCTTTTTCAGAAAGAAACATATGTGCATGTACGGCTGTGTGTGATTCCTTTATATTTTTAAAATACATGGGGCGCCTGGGTGGCGCAGTCGGTTAAGCGTCCGACTTCAGCCAGGTCACGATCTCACGGTCCGTGAGTTCGAGCCCCGCGTCGGGCTCTGGGCTGATGGCTCAGAGCCTGGAGCCTGTTTCCGATTCTGTGTCTCCCTCTCTCTCTGCCCCTCCCCCGTTCATGCTCTGTCTCTCTCTGTCCCAAAAATAAATAAACGTTGAAAAAAAAATTAAAAAAAAAAAATAAATAAAATAAAATACAAATGGGTTCTCTCTCTATATGCACACATAGTACTGAGACTTTTTTCACTTAGACATATTTATATATTAGTATTTACATAGTCACCTTAATTTTTTGTAATGGTTGTATTCTACAGTTGTGTCATACTTTACTTCACTTGAATAGCACTCTGTTGATGGACCCTTTGGTTTTACATAAAAACTCTTTTCCGTAAGAAACAAAACAAAACAAAACAAAAAACCTGGTGAACGTTTATAAGTGTAGCCACAGAAGCAGTGCCTAAGCAGTAGAATTGCTAGATGGATGGATAGGTACATTTAAAATTTTGTCTTCCAGGGGCGTCTGGGTGGCTTAGTCAGTTGAGTGACCGACTTCGGCTCAGGTCCTGATCTCACGGTTCATGAGTTCAAACCCCGCATCGGGCTCTGTGCTGACAGCCCGGAGCCTGGAGGCTGCTTCAGATTCTGTGTCTCCCTCTCTCTCTGCCCCCCTCCCACTCTCACTCTGTCTCTCATTCTCTCTCAAAAATAAAGATTAAAAAAAAAACTTTAATATTTTGTCTTCCTGCTAGGATGCTCCAGGTGGCATCCCTGCCTACCTACATGGTCTGAGCTTGTCTGTTTCCCTACCTTCTCAGCAGTGGGTGTCATCAGACATTGAAATTTTTGCCTACTTGTAGGTGAAAGGTAGTCTTCACTGGCATGTTTTGTGTTTGTCTTTCGTGAATTCTGAATGAGGTTTGGCACTTTTTCATATGTTTATTGGTTATTGTATTCCTTTCTTTCTAACCAAACAGCCAATTTATATCTGGGGCAGAGGCTGCCAGTGGTTTCTTGACACCTGTTTTCTCTGTTTCTTAGTAATGGAACCTCTAAATATTACCTGGGCCACTCAGGGGGAAAAGAAGTTACATTTCTGATATCCCTAAAGTTTAGTGAGATATGCAACTCAAGTTCTGACCAATGGGATGTAAACAAAAGTGTTATGATTTTAGAAAGTGTCTTTAAATGTAAGTGGTCCGCTTCCTTTTCTTTGTCCTTCTTTCTTCTGCCTATAAGGCAGACAAAGTGGCTGGAACTTATGCAGTCATTTTGGGCCCTGAGGTGGAAGGCACATACCAAAGCTACGAAACATAAGATAGAGGCGGTTTAGATGCCTGATAGCTTCAAACAGTCATATCAGAGAGAAATAAACTATCTTATTTAGGCCACTGACAAAATTTTGAGTTTTCTGTGACAGCTGAACCCAATTTCAATACTATACTATCCTTACCCTATTTGCTAATTAGGTTCTCCTTTTTCCTTTTTTTTTTTTTTAATTTTTTTTTTAACGTTTATTTACTTTTGAGACAGAGAGAGACAGAGCATGAACGGGGGAGGGGCAGAGAGAGAGGGAGACACAGAACCGGAAGCAGCCTCCAGGCTCTGAGCCATCAGCCCAGAGCCCGACGCGGGGCTCGAACTCACGGACCGCGAGATCGTGACCTGAGCTGAAGTCTGACGCTTAACCGACTGAGCCACCCAGGCGCCCCAGGTTCTCATTTTTCTTTAGTTGCAGGAGTCTGTTGTAAATTAAGAAAACCACTCGTATGGCTATCACGTGTATTGCACACACTTTTACCTGCTTGTCATTTCAGTTTTTCAACGGTATTTTTCTAAATAGTATGCTTACATTTTTATTTATTCAATTTTTGTACCTTTTTATATACGTGGGTATAAATGGGTATATTTACATTTCAAATTCTCTCTGAGTTGTTTGCAAATACACTTTTCTAAGACACAGTGGGAGGAAATTGCCACCTTTGCATTTTCCGGCCATTTCTAGGGTAAGATCTTACCATAGGGTGTATCAGAATTGCCAGGGCAGGGGCAGACTGGGAGCACAGGGTTGTGAAGGGAAGTAGGAAGAGAAAAAAACAAAAGCTATCCGGGAAAATTCTTTGACTCTTTTTCCAACCTCAGTCATGTCAGGAGATCCAAGAGAGAAAAACATGGGAATTGTTATCTTGTCAGGCACGAGACATCTTTAAAGTAATTTAAAGTTAAAGTTTAGGGGCGCCTGGGTGGCTCAGTCGGTTAAGCGTCCGACTTCAGCTCAGGTCACGATCTCACACTCCGTGAGTTCGAGCCCCGCATCAGGCTCTGTGCTGACAGCTCGGAGCCTGGAGCCTGCTTCCAATTCTGTGTTTCCCTCTCTCTCTGCCCCTCCCCCGTTCATGCTGTGTCTCTCTCTGTCTCAAAAATAAATAAACGTTAAAAAAAAAAAATTTAAAGTTAAAGTTTAAATGTTCTAGTGTAATTTAAAACTTCAGTGCTGAATTTTATCTCTGAATATAATAACATATAAGCTCCTTTGGTGAAAGGCTCGAATTTTAATTTTATGTAAATGCTATAAAATCTATTTATTTATTCCAGTACCATGGATATTCAAATGTGTGACCATAATAAAATATGTTATCAAAAATATAAACATTTATTTTTAGCCTGTAGTACAGTCTATGTACTCGTATTTCCCAGTTTCACAGATTCACAGATTTGTTGGGCCATTACTATGTTTATGAAAGAGCTCTGGGTATAAACTAAACCTGAGGCTGTCTTCTTTGGGCAGCGCGATAAGGTAGTGGTCAAGCATTAGGGGAGAAGAATCATAGATCAAGAGTCACATCTCTTGGGGCGCCTGGGTGGCGCAGTCGGTGAAGCGTCCGACTTCAGCCAGGTCACGATCTCGCGGTCCGTGAGTTCGAGCCCCGCATCAGGCTCTGGGCTGATGGCTCGGAGCCTGGAGCCTGTTTCCGATTCTGTGTCTCCTTCTCTCTCTGCCCCTCCCCCGTTCATGCTCTGTCTCTCTCTGTCCCAAAAATAAATAAAAAACGTTGAAAAAAATTAAAAAAAAAAAAAAAAAAGAGTCACATCTCTTTCTACTACGTTCCGAGCTGTGCAACATGGAGTGATTTATTCTACTCTCTGAGCCCCAGTTCTTCAACTGTAACATGAGGGTAGCAGTGGTACTTTCTCAGTGAGTTGTTGTGAGAAGCGAGATAATGCCTATGAAGCTAAACCTAGCACCGTGCCTGACATATGTGTTTGATACATGTTAGCTATAATGTTAAATTTGGAATTTATTATCATCTGAGAACAGTAAAAAGAGAGGTAAAGAAGGGAAGCTACTAAACACTATGCACTTTTGTGTACATTATTTCATTTAATCCTTGTAACAACCCTAGGAGGGATTATTCTTCCTACTCGCACAGGTTCAGTGACTTGTCAAAAGTCACGTGGCTAATACATGGCAGGATCAAGTTTGGAACCCAAGGTCTCTCCAACTTCAAAGCCCATATCCTTCTGACTATACTGTGCTGCTTTTAATTGGGACATAATCCGTACATACATGAAAAACCAAATAGCAGATAGGAGACCAACACCATGAAGTAAGAACATGAGTGGTTTGTTCACCAGAAATCTTATTTAGTCCCAGATACTCTGCTAAGTGCTAGGAATACAAAGTCCTGATTCCATCACACCAGGTGCGTTATAGGGGAGATAGAAGTGAATACAAATAGGTAAAAATAGAAAAATAAATACTCATGAAGGAATACAAAAGTGTGGTGGGTGTTACAGCTAATGGCAGTTAATGAAGGGTGGGGCAAGGATCTGGAAAGGCCTAACAGAGGGAAACCTAGAGCAGAGTCGGAAAGGTGGGGGAAACATTTGCCCCACAAAGGACAGAAGGATATTCAGATAGTGGACGGATAGGAAGCGGGTGTGAAGTATGGGGACATCATGTTGAGGGACTCACAAAGTTCCATGTGATTCGACTGCAGAGTACAAGCGAGGAAATGGTAGATGGGGCCGGACAGAGAAGCAAAGAGCTGCAAAGTCACATGGCCAAGGATGTGCTTACAGGGAGGCACAGAGAATCAAGGCTGCTAGTTCAATTAACCTGCCATATCAACTGGGTAGGCAAGGCTGATTTTGAACCAGATAGATCAACTTTAGAGCTCTGGCTCTTAAACCAATGCTGAATGTCTACCTGAGGACAGAACTTTTGTAATGTGAATCACGTATGTTGTTAATATCTTTTGTCTCTCTTTTATATTTGCTTCTATCTCTATGGTTGCACTTCCTTCTGAATCTCTAGGTATCCAGGCCTCTTAGGTTGTTTTCTATCTAGACTCTCCACTGACTCACGTACCCCCCGCATGTGTTGACGTCAGTTAGCTAAAGAGCCAAACTGGTCCGCACTAAAATTTAATGACTTATGGGGAGAAGAATGCATAAGATATTCCTGCAGGTTTGGCATTGGTAACTCAAAGTTAGAATTGGTAACTACAAGGAGTAAATATTTAATGATGTCATTGCAGGTGTATATATATGTTTATACACACACATATATGTATATGTGTGTGTATATATAATGTATGCATGTAGCAAGTGTGTATATATATGTACACATGTTTATCAGGTGCATATAAATGTTTGCACAGGTATACGGTTGGGCATTCCACAAGAGAAAACTATATAGGTAACTTGCCAACTTTTGGCAGACTGCCGTGTCCTATGATGTCAATATGGCAGAACTGGAAAATAGGTAGAATTTGTGATACTCTGTGATACTCTGTGATACTGAATACTGAGACTCTAGTGGTAAGAACACATTAGCAGACAAAGTAGAGATGGCGAGAGAGCCTCATTGTAAGGCCCTCTTGTGGGTACTTTGATCCCTTCATCAGTTTTTGTGTAGCTGTGCGCTCTACTTAAAACAAGTCAAGGGGCGCCTGGGTGGCACTGTCGGTTAAGCGTCCGACTTCAGCCAGGTCATGATCTCGCGGTCCGTGAGTTCGACCCCCGCGTCAGGCTCTGGGCTGATGGCTCAGAGCCTGGAGCCTGTTTCCGATTCTGTGTCTCCCTCTCTCTCTGCCCCTCCCCCGTTCATGCTCTGTCTCTCTCTGTCCCAAAAATAAATGAACGTTGAAAAAAAAATTAAAAAAAAAAAAAAAACAAGTCAATAATTTACAGAGCTTAAAACATCATCATGGAGGTCAAAGTAATAAAAAATGTACCACAGGATTTAACTGAATGAAGCCACATTATCTAAACTGTGGCTCGTCTTGTTATCTACTTGACTTTTTTTTTTTTTTTTAGAACTCTGTGCAAAATGTATTCCTCCTATCTACATTCCCTCAAAATCTTAGGTACTATTTTGGGAAGCTGATTTCTGGGTCTCATCTGCAAAAGTTGGGTGTTACCACTAATGTCGTATGCCATCACACATGGCATTCTGTGGACCTGTAGAACTGCAGAGCTGTAAAGTATGTAGCTCCTTTTTTTGTAGGCATGGGATGTGTAGATGGACTCACTCCCATGCTTGAAATGGCCCAGCTAGATTGTAACAGAAGCAGGAGGAAAAACTGTAGTCTTTGCGTCTCCAGTCCAGTATTTTTTGCTATGTGCCTGGCAGAATCTCCAGGAAGTACTATCCTGCTTACTAAATCACATCACCGCTCCCTTGTCACCATACCAGATTCTGGAAGACTTAATTCAATCATAAATGCTACACAGGAGACAAATAGCATGGTATCATTGTTTCAGAAGCCTTGGTCTGCAAAAGGGCTTTGATTTATGGACAATTTATTGAGTGATTATCTTACTATTAGACTAATGCTTTATTTACCTTTTTTTGTTGTTGGGAAAACACTCTTGGAAAACTAAGATATTAAAGCCTTGAAAAATAGCTATTGGACATGTCCAATTACTGTATTTCATAAAAATTTTTAAATGCAGAAATGTAGTGAACACATTTTGTATTGGGAATATATATTTAGCTGATGGACTATAACAGTTCAAATAGAATCATTTACAGCTTATTGAGTAAATAAAAGTGCTTCCATTAAAGATTCACATGACACCTAGCTTTTATTTCAGGTAACTAATTTCGTTTTGAAAAATTGCTTAAATTTAGATTTACATGAGAGAATACCAGAATACCTCAGCAGTTTAAAAAGTCATTCAAATGACCATGGACTTCACAGATTTAAAATGTAAGATCAGGTGGTGAATATTAACTTTTAATGGTCTCTGATAAAAAAGTTATTTAACTGTCTTGTACTCTGGGTGTTATATTAAAAGTGTTATGGTGTATTTCTGGATACTGTTTGAAACCAGAAAAATAGTTCATATTTACTTGTTTTTTTTTTTTAACATCACATTCTCAAATCAAGATTTCACCAGAGATTTGTTGGCTTGTTTACAAGCTATTAAGTGACTTAAAATCAGATTTTATCCCATTTCATGAAAAAACAAATTTTTCTAGCAGTGAATAGAGTATAGCAAATGACCCTACTAACAAAAAAAGTGTTTTTACTTTACACAAAAGTAAATCTGTTTACTCGGTGGAGGGCATACCTTTTTGGGGGGTGTAAATCTTTTAAAAAAATCTCTTTTTCTAAGAGATTTTTTTCCATGGTTAAGACATAAGGTCAGAAGACAACATGCAAGAAGTAAGACTCCAATTTGAAATGCTAGACCCAACATTCCATTTCAAGCTTATTTAGTTAAAAAAAAATGTTATGTGAGATGAAAAGATGCTTTCGATCAACATGATAGAGAAAAGACATATTAAAAAGTTAAGATGAGAAAAGGCAGAAGGCGAACCCCTTTGTAGAGTGCCAAGACCCAGAGAATATTAAGGAGAAATGAGCAGTGAGACCTTCCCTAAAGGATGGTCTTCCTAATGTGTATGTAACGCGTTTGATTGTTGGAGTCACAAGCACAGGAAAGGAAACTTGAAGAACAGAATATAGAATTGAGTAGATCATACATCCCTTTAACATTGCCAAACAGGAGTGACGACTGGTCAGTTTGGCACAGTCGGCCTCTTCTAATCTGAGGCGTCAGAAGGAAGTACCTTCTGAGACGACCTGTCCTTCCTCCGTCTGATTTTCACGCTCCTCTCTTGTCATGTATAGTTTTCTCGGACCAGAACTTGAAATAGAAAGATGTAACAACAAACTTTTGAAGCCTCGCCTGACAGTTTCCTTTCATCATAATAAAGAATACTATGGCTGTAACTAAATCGTATTAAGGAGGAAATCAGGCCTCGCCATCTCCTGCTTTTCCCCGCATTCCCTTTACCCTCACTCAGGTCTGGCAGAATGAGAAGCTAGCGGCTGGCACTCTAGTCTTTGCACCCGCAAAATCAATCCGGTAACGATGCTGCCCATTTAGACACACAGCAAAACAAACAAACAAACAAACAAACAAACAAACAAAATCAGAAAAGGTGTTTCTCTTGGCGGGAGGAGTGCAGGAATCTATAGCTCCAGCTCCTGATGTAATGAGATGCCTCTGTTCAGCTTCTGACCTGAGATGCTCAGGCCCTGTAGTACGGTTTTGCGGTTGAAACTTCATCAGTGCCGCTGATCGGGGTCAGCACCTGATCTCGGGATATCTTTTCCTTCCATCGGGATGAGCTAAGCCCTCTCCTTCATAAAGTCATCCAAGTGGTCATTTTAGGTGTTTTTTTTAACTTCCAGCATAAAAAGGGATGATTTCCGTCAGCTGTAGGCTTGCAGTGGAGTATCAAGAAATCAAAAGAAAAGAGATCAAAGAAAATTGCTGAACTAGGTGTTAGATGCAGCCATTGATTTTTCTCCAGTTGTAGTTTTAAAAAATCCACAAAAATGGTAACATATACAACAGTTGCATGTCTATTACTTTCCTAAAGCCAGCGAGGACTTCCTTCTTGTTTTCACAGGTAGAAATGTTTTTGGAGAATGTGACATAATAAAGCAGATTCGTATAGTTTGTCTAATGCTGCTTTATTGTCAAAACTGTAAGAGAATCTACCAAAACAATGTTTTTAAAAAAACTCTGCTGGGGCGCCTGGGTGGCGCAGTCGGTTAAGCATCCGACTTCAGCCAGGTCACGATTTCGCGGTCCGTGAGTTCGAGCCCCGCGTCGGGCTCTGGGCTGATGGCTCAGAGCCTGGAGCCTGTTTCCGATTCTGTGTCTCCCTCTCTCTCTGCCCCTTCCCCGTTCATGCTCTGTCTCTCTCTGTCCCCAAAATAAATAAACGTTGAAAAAAAAATTAAAAAAAACAACAACAAAACTCTGCAATGTAAAGTGTGGTTTTCAATGGAGACACGTATGACTAGACTTATGGTCTCAGCAACATTTATTTCCTGGGAATCTGGAAAATTCTGACGTACAATTGGTCACTCATTACTTACTATCAATAAATGTCATAAAATAATACCTGGCTGCTTTACTGAGAAAACTTCATTCATGTTAACTACTGATTCTCAGTGTTACGTAAGGCTTAAATGTATGGCTTCATCAAAGTATTAATCCTGTTTTCAAGTATTTCAGATGTGTGGATTTCTCAAATTTGGCTTCCAGTAGTTTCTGGATACCAGCGATGTTTTAAAACATGTGGCCAATAGTTTTCATGTTGTAATCCCATGTTTTGATATATGACCTCCAAATACTTGGAACAGTTTTTATTAAAACAGAGTGGTGGCATTATTATCAAAGGAAAAGGCAAAAGGTTCATCTAACTACCATTTTCTATCTCCGTGTGCTACTTTCTGCTGTATTTGTCAATGAAATGAGTCTGGCTGATAGATTTAAAAAACATAATACCCACCGTTCATTTTCTTTCTTTCTCTCTCTCTCTCTCTCTCAAGAAGAGAGAGAGAGAGAGAGAGAGAGAGAGAGCGCACGAGTGTGAGCAGAGGAAGGGCAGAGAGAGAGAGAGTGAGAGAGAATCTAACGTAGGTTCTGCGCTGTCAGTGGGACCGTGGCTTGGTGCTAGATTCCACGACCATGAGATCATGACCTGTGCCCACATCAAGAGGCAAACACTTAACCGACTGAGCCAACCAGGCACCCCTCGCAGTTCCTTTGCTAAGCAGTCAGATCTTCCATATTATATAGCACATATTATGTAGCACAATGAAATAAACACTCTTAGCATTGGTTTCTGTAAATTATCAGTGGAAGCAGAGGTAAAAATGACTGGTTGTATTGACTCTTTGATTCAGTTACTTTATAAAATTTCTATACAGTGTTTTACTGCTTAGGCAAACTCTCCATGTCCTGCAAAGTTTGTGCCATGGAACACATAAGGGATTCAATCACATTTGGAAAATAATATTTCTGTAGTATCATACAGATTATGGCAAAATTAAATGGCAATTCTATCCCATTTCATATTACCATGATTATTAGCCCACTTTCCTGTTTGTGGTTTTAGATTCTGTTTAAGAGTTTTCATTCTAGGGGCGTCTGGGTGGCTCAGTCAGTTGAGCAGCTGACTCTTGATTTCGGCTCAGGTCATGGTCTCACAGTTCTGGGATCGAGACCCACGTGGGGCTCTGTGCTGAGCGTGTAGCCTTCTTAAAATTCTCTCTCTCTGGCTCTGCCCCTCCCCCACATGCACACGCACGTGTTCTCTCTCTCTCTCTCTCAAATAAAAAGATAAAACATTTAACACAGAGTTTTCAATTCTATGTTTATTTATTTTTTCTTCTTTATATCATAGACAGGATCACGAGACCACTCAAATCTCTCCATTCCTTCAAGAGCTGCTCTTCCTGCTGACACAGTTGGTGTGGGGGAGTTTTTGCCATTGAAAGCGGAACTGGATACAACTTACACTTTCTTAAAGGAGACATTTATAAATCCTCTGACGTCATCCCTCTCCTCTCCAGTGACTATGTCTGCTAATGTCAAAAGACCAACTCAGATTGGATAATGACTTTATGAAATAAAAACAAAAATGCAGGAAGAGTTCACAGTACAATTAAAATCGTTTTGAAGGGGGATTTTCTTATCGGTTGACTTTTGTTTCAGCACAAGTAGCAGTGCATTTTTAAAAATCGTGTGATATCTCGATGCGTGCAGGTGCCTATACCTCCTTGAATAATGAAATAACCAACTTTTCCCCCTCTAAGTTTTATTTATTATCACAGTTGCTCATTTTTATGTAACATATTTTTAAATGTTAAAGAATGACACATTTTGGGTAATTTCCTTCAGACTTAAAAAAAATCAATAAGCCATTTTAGTCTCTATCTATCAAAGTTGTTTCATACTTGTCTATTTTAGAGCAGGACTGCAATACTTTAATAGGATTGAAAGAGCTATTTGAAATGTATGCCAATGATTCCTGTCATTTCATGGCAGTCCTGCCATGGTTCACTGAGCCCCCTCTTCTCTCTTGTCAGCTCGACT
The DNA here is from genome assembly GCF_014898765.1 of Herpailurus yagouaroundi. Lineage (NCBI taxonomy): Eukaryota > Metazoa > Chordata > Mammalia > Carnivora > Felidae > Herpailurus > Herpailurus yagouaroundi. The sequence continues at coordinate 4,406,890 of NW_024412401.1, forward strand.
GAAGACAAGCATTTAGTTGCAAACTTTAAGCAGGTTGTGCAAAACAGAAATGATGTGACTGCTTCCCCTCCTGCACAATAATGTCACTCCTGGTCAATGTGAGAAGGTCAGGTTGCTCCTTGTAAAGCTACATGATACCACTTGCCCATTTGAACAAGTTAAGTTAACTGCTGAATCTGGTCCCTGCAGGCATTGAAAACCCAGCCTTTTATCAAGTCTGCATTTGATGAGAAAGTAGAGCAATTGTGCTGGCAGGATTTCTGTGGCACGGTTAGGCACTTCATAAGGACAGTTCCCGCACCAGGATAGCAGGTAATGCTAAATAGTGTGAGCTGAAAAACTTCCAGGTAATGGCTGTTCTGACCTTCAAAATAGACTCCTTTTTTGTTTGGGTTGTTGGTAGGACCCAAGAGTGACGCCCATCTTTGATGCTGACAGAATTTAAAACAAGGCCATTGCCCTGCATTTTCTGCCTTGTAGCACACAAAAGTAAAATTGTATGTCAGGCCGAGATGTCGGGGAGCTGACAAGATGCCCCAGTGACATTTCAGCTAGAAAGAGCAAGTGTCTTGCAACCAAGTGGTCAAATATCAAATAATAGGTCAAGCAGGAAGGAGCTGAGTTCTAACCACAAAGAGGTTTCTGGTAACTTACTTGACAAGCTTTTGGGCGCTTTGTGGCTTGACAAAGTGATGTTCTGTTGGGTATCGCTAGACAGACTGTTCTTTATCGCCTTCAGAAGATCAGACATTGACATTGATTAAACTCTTTAACCCTTAAAGGTTAAATCCTTGCAGTTTGCATCATGGTAAGTGAAGAACAAAGAAATATCTGTAATATGTATTTGTCTTTGGATTAATCTTTTAACTCCCCGGTGCTATTAATGTCTGATGTGAACTGTACTTTTTGACAGAGTTTTGATACAAAATCCATATTTTATATTATTTCTCATGATGGACTTTTTCATTATGGATACATTAGAAAATAACAGTATGTATTATGGAATCGATATTGTCTTATCTTGACAGTGACATTTGATTCGAATATAGCCAACTTCTGGGAGTTCTTTTTTATCGGCCTTGGTAAATAAAATGTGTATACTAACTACTTATGTGATTAGCCAAATTAGCCAAGTGATTTATGCCTTCTGAGGTAACACTATTACTGTCATACCATGTAGCACGATTCTATTTCTTACAGTACTGAGCCAGCAGAATTAGCTTTATATAAATCTTTAGAAAGCTGTTTATGTGAAGTAATATCATACCTTTAACCAAATTTCTCTTAATTCTTTCCCTGGAATTATTTTTATTAGCCATGTTGGGATTTGAGTATGACAGAATATGCCCTGTGGAACGTAACATGCATGAAATTGAACTGGCGAATTTATTGTAACACAGAAAACGCTATGGATTGTTTTTATGTAGATCATAGAATAATTTCTGTGCGTTTCAAAACACTCTCTTCTGGTGTTCCATACAATGATTAAGACCGTGTCTGTACAGAAATTGATACACAGCTTTTTAGCTCCTGTGACGTCGCTGAGTTTCCAGTTCCTACACTAGAGGAAAACAGTGTTGCCCTCTATCACTTATACGTCTGGGTGCGTGTAGACATATGTGTCTTTGTGCTGAATCTATTTCCAGACTTTACTGATTTAAGAAGATCAAGCACCTATGTTAAACTTAGCCTTAGATAGTCCTTGGTTTTCTTGCCTTAATTTTACAATCTGTTAATGGGATAACACCATAAATAAATGTGTATGCCTCTCCATATATGTGCGTATCTGATTTTACAGATCCGTTTCATAGTGTAAATTCTGAACCACCAATTCAAAAGGATTTTTAAATCAAATCAAATCATGTCACATTTATAACCAACTAGATGCTAAAGGCCAGAGAAACTGAAGGATGAGCCTCCCGAGCAATCATTAGTATTCACAACCAAATATAGTAATTTTTATACCATATGCTTTTTTCCCAGAAGTCAGACCCAGCAGGAGGAGAAGATTTAATGACATATCCTATGGAGATCTGAGAAACTCTAGACTGCTTCTGAGCACGCTAGTGGCCAATCGCTGCAGACTTGAGATCTGTGTTCTGTTGGCAAAGGACAGTTGCTCTATCAGCTTCTTTACCTCCTTAAGAATGATATATAAAGTAGACATTTCTCAGGAGAATGACTTCAAATATTTTTGTAAAGGAAAGGAATTTTTCTTTACACCTTAGTACGTGGAGTTTCTTACTAACCTTCTGTGATCTAGAAAAATCCCTATATCATCCATCACTAGCAAAGGGATTCTTATTGTTCTGATCCCTAAGTCACACGAACTTACTGAAGCTTTGCCAGAATTTTTCATAGAAGCATCTGGGAATGACATGACACAAATACAGAGGCGTAAGAAATCACCAGAATGGCCAATTCGACGATAACGGCATAGGTAAATAACCTTTCAAGTAGCAGAATGTTAACTTGAATTTACCGATGTTTGACTTTATTAGACTTAGCAACACTATTTATTTCACATTTATAATACATGCTCTTATCGGGTGCTTAATGATCATTACTATTTTCATGTTGCTTCACTTAGCAATTACATCTGAATTCATTCTGTAGACCGTACTGAACAATGGTAAATTGATCTCATTTTACTGTGCACTTTTTATAAACAAGTCTTCAAAGATAAAAGGTGGAAAGTCACCTGGTAAGTAGTAGGCCCAGAGCTGTAACTCCAAAGCCCACATTATTTCCACCATGCCAGGCCTGCTCAAAAAATAATTAGCACTTTTAAAAAAAAAAAAAATTTTTTTTTCTAACGTTTATTTATTTTTGAGACAGAGAGAGACAGGGCATGAACGGGGGAGGGGCAGAGAGAGAGCGAGACACAGAATCTGAAACAGGCTCCAGGCTCTGAGCTGTCAGCACAGAGCCCGACACGGGGCTCGAACTCACGGACCGCGAGATGGTGACCTGAGCTGAAGTCGGCCGCTTAACCGACTGAGCCACCCAGGCGCCCCAATTAGCACTTTTTAAAGAGGAGAAAAATTTCAAAAATTATCCCACCCAGTTAGGAATAATTTTGGGAAGTGTGTTTTGGCCTGAAGTCTAGATTCCTTATCCATTGATTAGACAAAACAAAACAAGACACAACATGCCCATCCATATGACTAGTACTGGGAAGAGTGGTCAAGTGTGTATCTATCTTTCAACCAGTGTCCTTCGTTAACATTGCCTAGTGTCTCTGGCTCGGGCTGAGAGACCTCAGAGGTGCTCTCAGAGAGACCTTCTGCTGAAAGACGGTGATGGTCAGTTAGCCTGACCAAGCTAAAATTTCCCAATGAAAATAATGACATAGGCTAAGCAAAATTGATCATGAAAGGACAAACTTGTATAATTCCTAGGATGGAGGTGAGGATTCTAAAATATGTTTTTTGGACCGGAGTGATAGACCGAACAATGACCCCAAAGACACCCATGCCCTAATCCCTGGAACCTGTGACAGTTACCTTATATGGCAAAAGGGATTTGCAGATGTGATTAAGAATCTTGAGATGGGGAGATTATCCTGGATAATCTGGGTGGGCCCAAATGCAATCACAAGTGTCCTTGTGAGACAGGGAGGCAGAAGGGGCTCCAACTACAGAGAGGAGAAGGCTCTGTGCAGTTTTGAAGGTGAAGGAAAGGGCCAGGCACCAAGGACTACAGATGCACCTAGAAGCTACAAAAGGCCGAGAGACAGATTCTCCCTTCTGAGGCTCCAGAATGGTGAGAGAATGAATACATTCGCATTTCTTAAGCCACACTTTGGGGTAATTTGTTACAGCAGCCACAAGAAACTAATACAACTATCAAACTTTTAGTGGTTTTTTAAAAAGATGGATACATTCATATTTTAATATTTCCAAACAGGAAAATCCTTCCTTCTTTTAAATTATCCTCATCAGTTGCCTTCATAACTTGAATTTCCAAATTTGTTTTTTTAGATTTCCATTTTATATTCCTGGCTTCTTAATATCATAAACAGTGATTGTCTATATTGGGGCATTTAGTCACATTCTATTGCCATCAGTTTTGATGATTTTAAGTTAACCTATGATTTCAATAAGTTTAATTCCTACTGTATTAAAAAGGTATCTTTTTTTTTTTTTAATTTTTTTTTTTTAACGTTTATTTATTTTTGAGACAGAGAGAGACAGAGCATGAACGGGGGAGGGGCAGAGAGAGAGGGAGACACAGAATCGGAAGCAGGCTCCAGGCTCTGAGCCATCAGCCCAGAGCCTGACGCGGGGCTCGAACTCACGGGCTGTGAGATCGTGACCTGAGCCAGAGTCGGACGCTTAGCCAACTGAGCCACCCAGGCGCCCCAAGGTATCTTTTAATGTATATGTTTATCATTTTTTTTTTTTTTTGAGAGAGAGATGGAGAGAGAGAGTGAGTCAGGGAGAGGCAGAGGAAGAGGAAGAGGAAGAGAGAGAATCCCAAGCAGGCTCCATGCCCAGCATGGACCCAGCTGCGGGACTCAACATGGGACTTGATCCCACGACCATGAGATCACAACCTGAGCTGAAATCAAGAGTCGGTTGCTCAGCTGACTAACCCACCCCGGTGCCCCTGTATAAATTTATCTTAAAAGTCTACTTCAAATGATTGTTTTTATTTGAGTCCCACTTTTGTTGGCCTATTTTTCTAGATTTCTTACAAAAGAAATTCAGTCTTGAAAGAAATGATATTAATCATTTGGAATTTCTAAATCATATCTTACATGTGCCAGAGCATTTTCCTTAACTGTTTACCCATGAGCTCAACATATATCCCTGGTCACTTATCCATGCCTTTTGTTACAATTAAAGTGAAGGAATTTTAATAATTTACCCAAAAAATGAAATCTTTGAAAATTCTTATTGTATAATATTTGAATCTATCTTCTCTTTTCTTTGGTGAAATCATATAGTTTTTTTTTTTTTTTCTGACGGTTTAGTTCAATGAGAGCAATTTTCACTGAAATGATTAAGTGTTCAATATAATGAAACATAAAATATTGATGATTTTTTTTTAATTTTTTTTTTCAACGTTTATTTATTTTTGGGACAGAGAGAGACAGAGCATGAAGGGGGGAGGGGCAGAGAGAGAGGGAGTCACAGAATCGGAAGCAGGCTCCAGGCTCTGAGCCATCAGCCCAGAGCCTGACGCGGGGCTCGAACTCACGGACCGCGAGATCGTGACCTGGCTGAAGTCGGACGCTTAACTGACTGCGCCACCCAGGCGCCCCAAAATATTGATGATTTAAACCCAGAGTGTTAAGTGTTTTAAGTATAGCAAAAAAACAAAGCAAATCAACAACAACAAAAAAACCCCTCTGGTTCTGTGAGGATCATACCCTGTCCTCCTGGTTAAGTGAGACATAAATGGGTACATCAACATGTTGGTAGAAGAGCTTCATCTTTTCTCTCAAACCTTAGCAGTTTTATTCTAAGACCCTTTTCTGGTTGTGGAACGTGTTGATTGGCAGACCCAGGTATCAGATGTCCTGTGAGTTCCTATGCGGGTGCTCACATCTTTGCTTTACTATGTGCTTACTCCCCACCTAATCTTTTTGTCTGTTTGTTTTAAGTAGATCTGACTCTAACGGTCTCCCAAACTGTATCTTCTGTGTAAATTAAATTTCCATTGACATCTTGAAGGGAAATTTTGTTCTTAATCTTTGCAGCAGGGAAACGTAATTGATATTGCATACTGTACATTATTAAATACCTAGATACAGTATGGGAAGGAGATAAATCAAAACAGAGTTTTTCTTTCTTCCGAATCATCTTGTGTGTGGGTTTTGTTAGATGCTTAGGCGTGTATGTTTTCAAAGCACTGACCTTAATGCTGGCCATGCAGCAGAAGCCCACATAGGTTTTGAAAACTACTGGGTTAATGTTTTCTGAAGACGGTTTTTTCACAGTTTAATTGAGTCATGCTTCATTGTCTTTTATTGCATGTTAATGTCAGTAGAATGCTGATTGTTGACAGAATCCTCCCAGTGAAGCGGCTCCAGAAATGTTGTGGTGCTGTAGGAAGCTATGTAAAATAAAAAGTCTTATTTAGATCTGAAGAAGACTCAGCTGACAGGTTAAGAGCTATCAGATATTCATAAATATTCACTAATGACAAGAATATAAGGGGAGCTACCTGTCCTCAATAGATCCCTTCTATGTTTTGGGGGGTATCTATATGAGGGAAAAATCTTAAATGCAATCCAGAATGAATCCAATCATATTGGATGCCTAGTAAAAAGCACCGCATAAGAAAAAAACATAGTAGGTATAATAAGAGGACAATCTGGTTCTTGCCTTTTTTCTTCCAACAAAACCCAAAATATATTTATTATTTACTTTTATTTTTTTTTGGGGGGGGGGGCGGAGAGAGAGGGAGACACAGAATCGGAAACAGGCTCCAGCCTCCGAGCCATCAGCCCAGAGCCTGACGCGGGGCTCGAACTCACGGACCGCGAGATAGTGACCTGGCTGAAGTCGGACGCTCAACCGACTGCGCCACCCAGGCGCCCCTATTATTTACTTTTTCTAAGCTCACTTATGGTCTGAAAGAAGAGGCTTCCACAGTAAAACTGTGCATGGAAAGCCCTTGAACTTGGACACTCTCTGCAAATTATTTAGGACCTGAGGTTCAAAGGCAACAGTTCATTTCGGTGACCTTGATGTATAGCTGACCATTGAACTCATTGTAAGTGCTTTTATGGTTGCAGAAGCCCCTCCTGGGAATACACTAAAGTTTTCCTCTGGGCTGAGAAGACATATTTTAACTATGTACTATGAAGACTGTAGAAAGATTCCTAGGAGGCAGAGTTCACATTCACAGTCACAATTAAAATTGTGCTTTCAGATAATTAATGGTGGTGACGTTCCTACTGAAGTGTGCCTGGGTCTAAGACTCCTTGAAGGACATTGATGTGACAGGGATGCCAGCTAGCACAGCTTCAGAGGGCACCATCTATATCACAGTTTGTGTTACCAGTGCACAACCTGTACGCCTGCACATAACCATCCTGGCACATGGATGCCAAAATCAGTTTCAAAGTCATTTAGTAATCTATAGGGCTTCTTATTGTCTGTAATCCATAGGGAGGCAGAATCCCTGTTCCCCGTAAGAGAAACTCTGAGGAAGTCCAACACAGTCTTCCTGAATGTCAAGTTAATGAGAGTGGAAACCTTGTTGTCATTTTATCACTGAATAACTTTCACGATTAACAATCACCCATTGACTAAGTTGATTTACTTTACAACAATTCAAATAAGAGCTCAAACACTTAGAGTGCCTACATATATTTTTTAAATTACAGCTTTATTGAAACATAATTCACATGTCATACAATTCATTCCATAGTTTTTAGTATATTCCAAGGATGTACAACCATCATCACTTTCTAATTCTAGAACATTCTTATTACTCCAAAGAAAAACTCCATACCTATTGAGAGTCACTTTCCATTCCTCATTCCCTGCCCCCCACACCTGTCTCTGAACCATAATCTACTTTTTGTCTCTATACATTTGCCTATTCTGGACATCTCATATAAATAGAATCATGTGTATTGCCTTTTTGTTTTTTAAGCTGGCTTCTTTTATTTAGCTCTATGGTTTCAAGTTTTATTCACACTATAGCATGTGTCGGTACTTCATATATTTTTAGGTGGAATAATATTCCATTGTACAGATTACCACGTTTTCTTTATTCATCCATTGAGTGACATTTGGTTTGTCTCTACTTTTGGGTTATAATGAAGAATACTGTTATGAACATTAACATACAAGTTTTTGTGTGGACCAATGTCCCATGTTCATTTCTCTTGTGTATATCTCTATGAGTGGAATAGCTGGGATATGGTAACTCCAGGTTTAAGGTTTTGAGGAATTTTCAGATGGTTCTCCAAAGTGACTATACCGTTTTACCTTCCCACTAAAAATGTATGAGGTTTCCAACTTCTCCACATGTCTTGACAACACTTGCTGTCCATCTTTGGTTTTTTTGTTGTGTTGTTGTTTGTTTTTTTTGGGGGGGGGGCGTTATTTAGACACACACGGAGGGAGTGTGCGTGTGTGTGCAAATGGGGGAGGGGAAGAGGGAGAGAGAGAATGTCAAGCAGGCTTCATGCCCGATATGGAGCCCGGTGCAGGGCTCCATCTCACGATCCTGAGATCATGACCTGAGCCAAAATCTAGAATCAGACGCTTAACTGACTGAGTCACCCAGGCGCCCGTGTCCATCTTTTTTATAATAGCCATCCTAGTGCATGTGATGTGGTATCTCATTGTGGTTTTGATTTACATTTTGCTGATGGCTATTGGTATTGAGTATCTTTGCATGTGTTCATTAGTCATTTGTATATCTTTGGAGAAATGCCTATTCAAATCTTTTGCCTGTTTTTTAAAAATTTTTTTTTAATATTTATTTTTGAGAGAGAGAGAGAGAGACAGAGCGCAAGCAGAGGAGGGGCAGAGAGAGAATCTGAAGCAGGCTCCAGGCTCTGAGCTGTCAGCACAGAGCCCGATGCTGGGGTTTGAAATCATGAGCCACGAGATCATAATCTGAGCCGAAGTCCATTGCTTAACTGATTGAGCCACCCAGGTGTCCCTTGCCTGCTTTTTTTTTTTTTAAATTGGTGTATTCATCTTTTTATTTTTGAGTTGTAAGAGTTCTTTACATACTCCAAATACAAGTATCCATATACATATGCAAATACAAATGTGTGTGTGTGTGTGTGTGTGTGTGTATACATATATAAGCAAATACTTTCTTCCATTCTGTGGATTCTTTTTCTCACTTATTTAATAGTGTCCTTTGAGGCTACAAAAGGTTTTAGTTTTGGTTAAGTCCAATTTACCATTTTTTTTTCTTTTGTCACTTTGCTTTTGGTGTCATCTCTAAGAAACCATTGCCTAACCCGAGTTTACAAAGATTTATTCTATTTTCTTCTAAGAGTTTTATGGTTTTAATTCTTACATTTAGGTAAATGACCCATTTTGAGTTAATTTCTATATATAGTGTGAGATAGGTGTCCAAATTCATTCTCTTTTCATGTGGGTATCTAGTTGTCCCACCACTATTTATTTTCTTTTCAAATTTTTATTTAAATTCTAGTTAACATACAGTGCAGTCTTGGTTTCAGGAGTAGAATTCAGTGATTCATCATATCCATACAACACCCAGTGCTCATCAAGTGCTCTCCTTAATACCTATCACCCATCTAGCCCAGCCCCTACTCACCTCCCCCCATCAACCCTCTGCTTGTTATCTATTTTTTTTTAATTAAAAAAAAAATTTTTTTTTTAACATTTATTTATTTTTGAGACAGAGAGAGACAGAGCATGAACAGGGGAGGGTCAGAGAATCTGAAACAGGCTCCAGGCTCTGAGCTGTCAGCACAGAGCCCGACGCGGGGCTCAAACTCACGGACTGTGAGATCATGACCTGAGCTGAAGTTGGCCGCTTAACCAACGGAGCCACCCAGGCACCCCTTGTTATCTATTTTTAATAAAATCTCTTATGGTTTGTTTCCTTCTCTCTCCCCGCCCCCCCCATATGTTCATCTGTTTTGTTTCTTAAATTCCATATATGAGTGAAATCATATGGTATTTGTCTTTCTCTGACCCTGCACCATTTGTTAAAAGACTATTCTTTTTCCATTAAGTTGTCTTGGCACTCTTTTAAAAAGTCATTTGACTGTAAGTATAAGGGCTTATTTCTGGACTCTTGGTTCTATTACATTCATCATATATGTCTTTTCTTAGCCAGTACTGCACTGTCTTGTTTACTGTAGCTTTGAAATTCAGTTTTACAATTGACAAGTGCTAGTCATCCAACCCTTTTTTCACCCCAAGTTTTTGGGGGCTATTTTGAGTCTCTTGCAATTCCATCTGAATTTTAGAATCAGCTTTTTGTCAGATGACTTTTGCGCGTCTATTGAGATGATCATGTGGTTTCTGTCCTTTGTTCTGTAATATGATGTATTCTATTGATTGGTTTTTATATGTTACACCAAACTTGCATTCCTGGGATAAATCCTACTTGGTTATGGTGTGGTGTTTTTTTGGGTGTTTTTTTTTTTTTTTTTTATGTCACTGGATTCCATTTTCTAGAAGATGTTGAAGATTCTGCATCTCTGTTTATAAGGGTTATTGTTCTGGAGTTTTATTTTCTTGTGACGTGTTTGTCTCATATTAGGGTAATCCTGGGGTTATATAATGAATTGGGATATTCTCCATACTCTTCTAGTTTTTGGAAGACTTTGGAAAGGATTGATGTTAATTTTTCTTTATACATTTAATAGAATTCACCAGTGAAGCTATCTGAGCCTGGGATTTTCTTTATGGGAAGTTGAAAAAACTATTTTAAAAAATCTTTTTAAATTTTGGTAAAATATACAAAACATAAAATTTACTATTTAAATGATTTTCCAATAGTGCCTTCCCCCACTCACTCACTCTGTTTCAAAAATAAATAAACATAGGGGCGCCTGGGTGGCTTAGTTGGTTAAGCAACTGACTTCAGCCAGGTCATGTTCTTGTGGTTGGTGAGTTCAAGCCCTGCATCGGGCTCTGTGCTGGTAGTTCAGAGCCTGGAGCCCGTTTCAGATTCTGTGTCTCCCTCTCTCTCTGCCCCTCCCAGATTCATGCTCTGTTTCTCTCTCTCAAAAATAAATAAACATTAAAAAAATTTTTTTAAATAAATAAACATAAAAAATTTTAAAAAAGAGGAAGAAAAAATCTTAAACTGGAAAGAGATCTAAAGACTCCCAGTGTTCTTAGGGAAAGCCTTTCCACAGAGTCACTCTCCTTTGTCTGCTGCCATGTTTCAGAGGCCAACTTACCTCTACAATAGGTATGTTCTGTGTTGTGTCTCCTTTACTCAGAGTCCAAGTACTATATCCAAACAGCAAGTCCCAGGAAGAGTGGGGAAAATAATATCAGCTTTCCTTCCCACCTACTTCCCAGGGCACAGTCTACTGACACATAATAGATAGAGTTTTAGATAGAATTATACAAAGCAGTTAATGTTTCCTGAAAAATTTAAATTCCAGATGAGGACGTGGGCTTTCCCTTCACAGGATCGAAGTCTCTTGAAGTGGCTTTCCAAAAACAAGAAAGATCAGCCCCTAGAAGTGAATTCAAGCAACTAAATTTCAGAAACAATGTGCTATTTTCAAGGTTTCAAAGGCTCCAGAACCACTTCTTAACCTGGACTCAAGTCAAAGTTCTTGAGCTTTGCCTAGTCCTGGTGTCTTCCTAGCTCATGTCCCAGAGAAGGGGTGCAGCAGCTGGTGACCCCCTCCCCCGCATCTGGATTCTATTCCTGAGACAGTAGCCTGAATGTGGGGCCTCTGCTCCCCCTGTGCCCCTGTTTTCCAATTTGGATTCTCTCAATGGAAGCCTACTAAACCTATTTTCTTAAAAGCCATTTCCCATGGCCTAAAACCATTCTCCAAGATCTTTTTTCCCACCTTCCCAAATTATAGAAGGTCCTTAGTGATTGTCCAAGGTTTATCATTCTACTTGGGGTAGACATTTGTATCCTGTTATAACATCACGGCTGCTATTCTGGAGTGTTGTTCACAGAGGTTTTTTTGTTTTTAATTTTTACATTTATTTGTAAATTTTGTGGATGTTTATTTCTTTTTGAGAGGGAGAGAGACAGAGTGTGAGCAGGGGAGGGGCAGAGAGAGAGGGAGACACAGAATCTGAAGCAGGCGCCAGGTTCCAGCTGACAGCACAAAGCCCGAGGCAGGCTGGAATCCACAAACTGTGAGATTATGACCTGTGCCACAGTCAGTCGCTTAACCAACTGAGCCACCCAGGCGCCCCATGGTTGGTTTGCTTGAATAATGAGTTCAAGGCATCTGCTACAGACTGAATTGTGTTTCCTCAAAATGCATAGGCTGAAGCCCTACCCCCCAGTGGGCTATTGGGAGGTAATTAAGGTCAGATGATGCCATGAAGGTAGAGCTTTCAAGATGGGATTAATGGCTTTATAAGAAGAGCGAGGGGCCTATCCACCATGTAAGGACACAGCAAGAAGGTGGCCATCTGCAAGTCAGGAGAGGGCCCTCACTAAGAACTGAATTGGCTGGCACCTTGATCTTGGTCTTCCCAGCCCCCGGAACTGTGAGAAATAAATGTTGATTAAGCCATCCCACTATGGTATTTGGTTATAGCAGCCTGAGCTAAGATAGCACCCTAACTTCCAGTAAAAGCACCCAATTAATGTAAGCACTCCTGATTTGTGGATAGTGGGGGAGACAAACAGGTGGAGAGATTTGCCTGGAGTGGACAAGCGGAAGAGTTTAAAGTCATAGACACCTAAACCATGTCAGGTGTCTTTTGTGGATAGAAATACCCATCTCATTTTAAAGTAGGCCAGAAACTACTTCAGAAACAATGCCTTACCTTTTCTTCTCTCTTCCCCAACCCCCCCCCCCTTCCCCACCCCTCTTTTCTGGCTCTGTCTGCCTCTTTTCCATACACTCTCAGCATGACTTCCTAAAGGTACAGATTAAATGGTTGGGGTTATTTGAAAAAAGTGTCTGAAGTTCTCCCAGCCGAAGGAATTGTACTATAAAGTAGAATAATTTGAAAGGGAGGAGTTTGTCTTTTTCATGCACAATAAAAAGCTTTCGATTCTTTTAATAACTGAAAAGGTTTATAGTTCTGTTAGAGTCTCTACGAACTTCTGATAAAGTTCATATTGTAGTCGTAGTTTATTTCACGAACTGGGAGAATGCAGACTTCTTTTGCGAAGCTTCTGACTTTCTCCGACACACTTCCTCTCTTACGGAGCACACCGAAGGCTGATGTATGAGGAATGCAAATTAACGTGTTCTGCTTATAAGTTAATATAAAAGAAGAGATTATAGCACAGGCATAGCCTTTATGCGCTTCTCAGGACTTCTTATCAATCAGCAGTAACTGAGCTTGTATCGTGTTTATGGCCCGGAGCAGTGGCACGAGACTTTAGAACCAAATTCACTCTGCAGCTGGGTGACTTTAGGCATGTCATTTATTTATTTATTTATTAAAAAAAAATTTTTTTTTTTAACGTTTATTTATTTTTTGGGGACAGAGAGAGACAGAGCATGAACGGGGGAGGGACAGAGAGAGAGGGAGACACAGAATCGGAAACAGGCTCCAGGCTCTGAGCCATCAGCCCAGAGCCCGACGCGGGGCTCGAACTCCCGGACCACGAGATCGTGACCTGGCTGAAGTCGGACGCTTAACCGACTGCGCCACCCAGGCGCCCCTAGGCATGTCATTTAACCTCACAGACTTCAGATTCCTCTCAGGGAAGAGGGAGATAATGACACCTTTCTGGCCAAGCTCTTGTAAGCATTCCGTGAGGGAATATTTGTACACAGCTAAATGGCACACAATGGTCACTGTGTCCGATAATTTGATTACAGGCATCGGATCTTACCCAATATTGGAAGGCAAGCAGGATAATTCATGGAGCCCCAGGGCAAGGAGTGCAGCCCAGCCTGCAGAGGAAACTGAGTCCTTCTCACAATGCAGCCTCTTTCTCATCTGCGTCTGGGCCCCCTGGGCCCTTTTCACTCCTACTCTCTGCATTTCTGCTGCTTTTCCTCTCCCTCTGTTGACGGGCTCTCTCAGCTCCATTTCCGCATGGCTCAGGCATGGCCACCATTAACTCTGGTCACATAATGTTCCAGTTTAAGAAGCCAAAAGCTTAGCGTAGAACGCTTGAGTCTTTGTGGCCCACCTCCCTACAGTCGTCTGTGTGCATAGAGAGAGGGGGCTTTGTGGGGGCTGCTCCCCTCTCAGCAGAGGTGATGTGGTGGGGCTGAGGGCACCTCCAGAAAAGCCTCTCAAGAAGCCGTGACTTCTGTTCTCTCTTGAAGGTCCCCTCCTACTCACAAATCCACCCAATCATGCCAGTTTTTATCCCTTGATTTCATGTACAAGACTTAACTGTGGACTTGTTCCTGGCTTCCTGAAGCTCGTACTGTAGCTTCCACATAAATGCACCGTTCTGGTTTTCCTCCTACTTCTTTGATAGAATCATTCCCTTTTTTGACCCCCTTTCCCCTTTTCCCCTTTTCCCCTTGAATAATCAACACTTTTTAGGGTTGTGTCTTGATGTCTATTCTCCTTTGCTCAGTTATCTGTCTCTTCTGTACTCAGGACACAAGGCTTGTCAAGTCAATGAGAGTCCTCCTCATTTCTCTTTTTACTTGTATCTTTAATTTCATAGTAATATCTGACTTTTTTAGTTTTTTATCATTTTTTAAAATATTTATTTATTTTTGAGAGAGACAGAGACAGAGCTTGAGCGGGGGTGGGGCAGAGAGAGAGGGAGACACAGAATCCGAAGCAGGCTCCAGGCTCCGAGCTGTCAGCACAGAGCCTGATACGGGGCTCGAACCCACGAGCTGTGAGATCATGACCTGAGCCAAAGTCAGACACCCAACTGACTGAGCCACCCAGGCGCCCCATATCTGGCTTAAAAAATATATATATATGACACTGTTACTATTTTTAGCTTATTTCTCCAGACTTTTTCCTAATATTTTGAGACCTGGTGATACGTCACATTTCCTATATTTTATACAGTTTGTATTATAGGTTTTGTGATAAGTTTTGGTGTGTGTGTGTGTGTGTGTGCACGCGCATGCATATCTGGAGTATGTTAAGAATATCTAGGAAAGCAGCTTAGTAGGTACTTAGCACCTTTTTAAGGAATCTTCAGTTCTGTTCCCAAAGTCCCACAGGCAATTGTTCCTGGATAAGTACTGTTTGGGAAATCTCTTTGAGCTAGATAATTGTGTAAGGAGTTATAATAGTCTGCTCATCGAGATGGGTGTGATTGCCTGAGATGAGAACTGTCTCTAATAATCATTTTATTGGGGCGCCAGGGTGGCTCAGTCTGTTAACTGTCTGACTCTCGATTTTGGCTCAGGTCATGATCTCACGGTCCGTGTGTTCAAGCCTCACGTCGGGCTCTGTGCTGACAGCTTGGAGCCCGGAGCCTGATTCAGATTCTGGGTCTCCCTTTCTCTCTGCCCCTCCCCCACTCGTTCTCTCTCTCTCTCTCTCTCTCTCTCTCAAAAATAAGTAAAAACATAAAAAATTTTTTAAAAAAGAATCATGGTTTCATAGGTGACATTGCAAAGTTCTCATGATTTGGTGTTTGATCAAAAAGATAGGATACAAACTGTATATGGAAGCTACTCTTTTTGTTGACTTTCCACTCAAGATTTTCAGAGACGTGAACTAAGCCACACAGCAGAGCAAAGGAGATTGATTTTACCCAAGAACAACAAATGTTGTGCTAAGTTTAAAGTCACTATGGACTTTTGAACGAATGGGTTTCCATTTCAGAACCAGGCCTATTTTTCTCTATGCAAAATGACTTGTTTTGTTTCTACATGTCTACATAACGTCAATGTCTATACTGGTGCATATGTGAGAGAAAGCCCGCCAGAATACTACCAGCAGTGGAATACCAGAAGTGAATAATTTTATTTCCTCTATAATTTTTATTTATTTAATTATACTTGTACATATTTATACATTTCTACTACTGACGTGTACTCGAAAAAAAATTTTTTTAATGTTTATTTGTTTTTGAGAGAGAGAGAGAGAGAGAGAGCAACAGACCATGAGTGAGGGAGGAGTAGAGAGAGAGGGAAATACAGAATCCGAAGCAGTCTCCAGGCTCTGAGCTGTCAGCCCAGAGCCCGACGTGGGGCTCGTACTCACAAATGGCGAGATCATGGCCTGAACCACAGTCAGACGCTCAACTGACTGAGCCACCTAGGTGCCCCTGGACATGTATACTTTTATGTTTAGAATAAAATCAACTCTAAACAGTGCAAAGGATTTTGTGAAGAAAGCAGCATAAGAAGGGAGGCTCCATAATGTGGCACATGGACACAGTCTTGCTTGAAACGATGCAACACATCAAGTGAAAAGACTGTATGTGGTTGTTGTTGTCTTAACGAATCATGCAAATTCCTTTCCTTCCTAAATCAGGTAAGAGACGCATTTGAAGGGAAGCCACCTGACCATGTAGTCAGATTGCTTCCTTCTGTTCAGTTAAAGCTCCTTAGTCTACAGGACACCGGCGATTCCAACACTGTTGACAGGGACAGTCCTTTATTGGGATGTGTCATGGTAGCCAAGCTCTGTGCAAAATACATTATTCACATTTATCTCATAATTTCCCAAACTGCCCTTTTGCGATTCCCTTTTACAAATGAGGATACTTAGACCCACAGAGATTAAGTGACTTGCCCCAATTATGCAGTGAGGCAATGGCAGAGTCTCCTGACTCCCCAACTTTGATATCAGAAAACACTGACAATTTAAGACCAAAGAAGCTATCCTGTGATATGTAGAATGATTGACCATCCAAAGGTGATAATTCGACACTCATGTAAAAGAGACAGAACAAGAATGGGAGTCCTCTACCCTTTGGCACCCACCTGGAGCCTCCAAAAAGTATTTGGTAGCACCCGTCAAGAAGTGACTGGCCTACTTGAGTTTTATGTGCAGCTGTAGATGAAGCCCGATCAGTTATTCAATGAAGAATTTTAGGGCATTCTTTTCTTCCCATTATTGGCTAGCTGTAAACTGTACTTGGTTGAAAGACACTACAGAACCAAGCAAGGAGCAAGTAGGGCTAATTTAGCAGAGGAATGAAAGCAGAATTTTAAGAAACTGCTGATGTTTAGGAAATGAAAGGGGCTGATAATAGCGATTAATGATTGTGAAGCCCAGGCCTCTGCTGTGAGTCTTAAAACCAGTTCTAAAACAGAAGAAGATTAAAATACATATTGATCTGCTGATGGGCCAAAGGTAAAGTTTAAAAGCAAAGAATTGACCAATATGTATTACATTAATTAAACCCTTCTCTGGGATGTGAATAAACACAAGCTGATAACTAGTATCTGTGAGTTCCTGAATTGATTCCGCATTGAGTATACTTCAAAGATGCAGGGCCATGTCCGTCTGCAATCACCTTCAGAAAGGCTGTCTTGCTACAGAGGAATGCCATAAGACACTCAAAGTTTTCGTGTGCAACTGATCCCCTTACTTACTTTACTAATGCAGGGGCTGTAATAGCAACAGGCTTTGAAGTGCAAAGCTTTCCTGGAGTTATGCACTCATTAAAAACCACCATGCTTTCATAAAATCCAGGAACTCTAATGGGAAGGATTTCACATTATGAGGGCAGCGAGAACCCAGACTGCCCTGATCTGTGCCCTCTTGCTTGCCTGGCACTCACTTAAGATGTAGGCTATCTTTCTTTCTTTCTTTCTTTCTTTCTTTCTTTCTTTCTTTCTTTCTCTTCTCTTTCTTTCTTTTTTTCTTTTCTTTTCTTTTCTTTTCTTTTCTTTTCTTTTCTTTTCTTTCTTCCTCATTCTTTCTTTCTTTCAAATGTATTTATTCAAATTCAAGCTAGTTAACTTCAGGAGTAGAACCCAGTGATTCATCACTTTCATATAACACCCAGTAGTCATCCCCAAAAGTGCCCTCCTTAATGCCCATCACCCATGTAGCCCATCCCCCCCAACCTAACACCCCTCCAGCAATCCTCAGTTTGTTATCTGTATTTAAGAGTCTCTTATGGTTTAGGCTCCCCCTCTGTTTTTATCTTATTTTTCCCTCCCTTCCCTTATGTTCATCTTAAATTCACATATCATATATTTGTCTTCCTCTGGCTTATTTCGCTTAGCATGATACACTCTGGTTCCATCCAAGATGTGGACCAGCGTACTCAACCTTAGACCTAGCACTCTGTAAAAGCTATGAGGACCTTGGAGAGCTTTCCTGTTGATGTACATATAGGTGATTGTTTCCATTCTGTTGTTTATCTCATCCTTTTTTTTTCATATACAGTTGATTAACATAGGTTCTGTAAGGGGATCCTACAGGAACCAAAGAGCTAAGTATTGAAGAAAGACTCTGGGAATTTAGAGTGTGGCAAAGGTGATATTTCAAATCAGTGGAGGAAAGATGGCTTGTTTAGTACATGACATTAGAATCACTGAGAGTCATTTGGAAAAAAGTATTTCAGCATAGGTAGTTTATAGTCATTTGGAAAAAAAGTATTTCAGCATAAACTACCTATACTGAAACAAACTCCAGAAAATAAAAGATTTAAATACTTGCAAGCTACGAATGTACTAGAAATATACATAAGTGATTGTTTTTCATACTATTGATTGAGAGAAGGCCATTCAAGGCAGGACTCCAAACCTAAAATTTGTAACAGGAAATACTTGTAAATTTGACCATGTACAAGTTTTGTCTTATAAAAAAAAAAATTACCACAAACAATGTCAGAAGATAAGCAAACAAAAGAAAACAAAACAAAACAAAACTAGAAAAAATGTTTATAACACATATCAGACAATGAGCTAGTATCTTTAATATTTAAAGAAATTTTGAAAATCAAAACAAAACAGATGAGCATATGGGAAGCAGGGGGAAAAAGAGAAGGAAACAAATCGTAAGAGACTCTTAACTATAGAGAACAAATTGAGGGTTTCTGGAGGGGAGGTGGGTGGGAGATGGGTTAAATGGGTGATGGACATTAAGGAGGGCACTTGTGATGAGCACTGGGTATTATTTGGAAGTGATGAATCACGAATTATACTCCTGAAAAAATATTCACTGTATGTTAACTAACTAGAATTTAATTAAAAGTTTGAGGGGCACCTGAGTGGTCAGTCAATTAAGCGTCTGACTCTCGGTTTTGGTTCCAGTTATGATCTCGCAGTTTTGTGAGTTCAAGCCCCGCGTGGGGTTCTCTGCTGGCAACGTGGAGCCTCCTTGGGATTCTCTCTTTCTCCCTCTCTCTCTCAAAACTAATTTTAGAAAACTGAAAAAAATAAAAATAAATATAAAAAATTGAAGAAAAACAATAAAGAACTCTTAAAAATCAGTATGAAAAAGGAAATCACTCCAATAAAAAATAGACAAGCACATGGGCATCCGTTCCCAGAAAAACAAATACAAGGAGATTCACAGCAGCCGTATTTATAATGGGCAAATCCAGGATATAAAGAGTCTTCAATGATATGATTTACCAAGTTGTTATAACAGCTATGAAAAAAAAAGAATGAAGTAGATTTACATATATTGATGTTGAAAAATGTTCATAAGTCCAAAATAATAGTTTTAATTTTAAAACACCTAGCAGGTTGGAAAACAATGTTTACTCTAATCCCATTGGTATGTAGAAATATATGTCAATTTGAAAGGACATACAGGGGCGCCTGGGTGGCTCGGTCAGTTAAGCGTCCAACTTCGGCTCAGGTCATGATCTCGCGGTTTGTGAGTTCAAGCCCCGCGTCGAGCTCTGTGCTGACAGCTCAGAGTCTGGAGCCTGTTTCAGATTCTGTGTCTCCCTCTCTCTGACCCTCCCCCGTTCACGCTCTGTCTCTCTCTGTCTCAAAAAATAAATAAACGTTAAAAAAAAAAAAAAAGAAAGGACACACAAATTAACAGTTGACTCTGGGGATTAGGATTGGAATATAAAAGGATAATTTGAGTTCTGCACTGTTTGATTCTACCTTGCATTATTTTTTATAAGTTAAAACACTGCTTAATTAAATAAATATGAAGACAAATTGTAGTAAAGTCTCAAACCACATAATGAAAATGGAACATAATACCAGATACATCATGCATTGAGAAAGAATGCTCAACAAGGCTTAGTCCTGAATTGGTGTAGGGTGAGGGGATTGTTCACTTGTGTCCGAATCTCATGTTCTTTAACCGTCCATGCCATTTGGATCATTCGGGAAGCTGACACTGAGACTGAGTTGGGCCTGCAAGACTCTTATTGAGGAGTAATGATCAAGAGGGTCAAGGGGGAGGAAAAGCCTTGTCTGTGGTGCCGATCTGACACCAGTAAGAGGGGAAGAAGGATTGGACAGGGAGAGCCTCAAATCACAATGAGGATCAGATGAAGCCCATCTTATGCGATGCTTTAGATCTGAAGGTCCCTGTTCGAGGAGGTCTTTTGGGGCAGAGGTTGCCAGACTCTAGTACACCGACCCTGTCAGCCGTTGGCTGTGGACTTTCCCAGGGAGTGTGGCCCGGCTCCCGCACTGTTACGGATCCCAAAGGTGCTACAGCTGGAGGCTCTCAGCTTGGGCACTTCTTGCAGCAGAACAGCAAGTTCTTTCCTGAAGGGAGGTCAGAGTGAGCCACCACCTTGGCCACCAGAGTCCAGTCCATCTCTCCATGTAGGTTCGAGGAGTAGCTCTTCCAAGGTACCAGTGGGCTTCCCTTGTGGAGGGGAAATTTAGGGGAGGGAGGTTAGAGGGGCAAATTATGGCCCCTGATGCTGAATTTGGTCTCAGGGCTTATACCCATTCTCTTCCTGCCTCACTGTCTATTGAAAATTCCTCTCGCCCTCAGCTCTCACCTCTGCGGGTCTCCGTGACTTCCTTGGGCGCATTACCCGAAGCCTCATCCCTGGGGTTTTTGAGGCCCTGGTGACCATACCTTTCTCAGGCGCATGTCTATTCACCATCGCAACTGGGCAAGGTAGGGCCAGGATGGGGACGCTACTGACTGTGGGGGCAGGAAATTCCTCATCTCCTAGAAGTCACAGTGCACATTGCACAGTGCCCTGCCTACCCAGCCCCCATCACTGTGAAATCCAAAACATGCACACACATTTCCATATGTCTGCTGGCTCTATAAAACTCAAATAGTTTGTAAACCTAGAAACCCGAAGCCTTTCTCTCCTGATTATCGTCCATAAAACAAATTTCAGAAACAGAAGAATGAACTCGTCTGCTTGCAACAGCCCTCTTCCCGGCAATGCGTCCCCAGAATTGCCTAAACGAGATGGGTCTCTGTGACAAAAAAGTGAGCGAAGAACAAACTGTTTAATATTTCAAAAATGTGAGGTGGAAAAAAAATTTTTTTAATCATCTCTCATGCTTTCCATTTTCCAATAAAGTTGAGGTGAGGCCATCAGCAGACTGAGGGTGGGGGGAGCACGTGTGGAGATGGGAGGAGACGAGACAGGAAGTGAAGTACTCATCTCAGAGAGTGGGGAAGATGGCTTCTGACATGGAGCCATCAGCTCAGCCGTGCACTTTCCTCTGGCGGTTGCTCAGGTGAAGACAGGAAGATAGTTGGGTGCATTCTGGAGTGGGCTTTGCCCCAGACACAGGGGAGTTGGGGGCACTTGTGAGGAGATGTTATAATGAGGGGCTGTAGCACTGGGTGTGGACAAAGACTGATACTCCTCCCTGTCATCTGGTTCCTCTTAAGACTGGCTCTAGTCACTCCAGTCTTAGAAATATCCTTTCTTCGTCCCATTCACATCCCCTTCCAGCTTCCACGCTAGCTCTTGCCTCTCCTTCATGGCCAAATTTCTCCAAAGCTTTGTGTATACCTGTGTCCTCCATTTCTTTGCTTCTCATCACTCAATCCACTGCAAACCAGATTCTGCCTCAGTCAGGAACCTGTATGGTCTCATAAAAGTCACCCATCACTTCTGGGCTACTAAGTCCGATGCATATATAGGAACACGTGTTAGTGTTACCGTCTTTGATCTCTCGGGAGGATTTGGCACTTTTGACTATTCCCTCATTTCATGGAACACTGTGACATTCTCTTTGTTTTCCTCTGTACCTCAGTAACTGATCCTTCATTTTCTTCATTCTTTACTCACCCTTTTCTGTCTTACTTCTTCAGTTAGGACTGAGTAGGGATGCACTTAACAGAAAACAAAACAAACGGTAGCTAAAATAAGATAGAAAAGTAATTTTCTCTCAAACGATGGAAACCCAAAGGTAGGTCCTACAGGGAACCAGTATGTATCTTTCTGTTTCAGCATCCTAGCATCCTCAAGGTCACCTCATGTTCCAAGATGGCAGCTCTCACACCCATACATCAGGAGGCATCAAAAAGGAAGGGAGAAAAGGCAAAAATGTTGCAGCTTCTAAACCAGTCATTAGCGAAGCTTCCTGTGAGCTCCATACAACCCCTGGGTTTATATTCTGTTGACTTCCCAGCTGTAACAGATACTGGGAAGTAGTGTCTTTTAACTGAATAAATCAGGCTGCTATGACTAAAGACGAAGGGAAACATGGATCCTGGGGAGCTAATCGGTAGAGAGGTGTGAGTATTCCTGGGGGCCTTATCCTGAAGCCTTCTCTTCCTCATCCTGTGCTCTTTGAGGCAAACTTATCCATATCCATGGCTTTCATTACTACATTATAACCACTGATTACAAACCCATCTTTTCCCAGGGCTTCATGCTCCCTGACCAGAACTTTTTTGGCAGACTGTTGGCCTTAGAATCCTGAATGAGCACTATACTGTGAGCTTGCAGTTGGACCTAGGTGTGCTCATCACCTCGGGCAGAGCCAGGGTTCAGGGAATACCTTCTGAATGCAAATAATGCCGGGCCTGGGGAAGCTGATGAAGCCTGAAAAGGAAAAGGTCTGAGGGAGCCATTTCTTTATGATGTAGCTCTTGTGTTGGGCATCTCTGGGATTCTTGCTGGGGAAGAGAGGGCTGAATGGCTCCACTCGCCCTTTTTCAGGGATTCCAGAGAGAGATAGATACATTGTGGTCCCCACAGGCCTTACTGCCTTCTTGTTCATCCGCCAGTGACACGTCTGCTTGTATATCCCTGCAAAATCCTGGCTAGCCTGGAGTATCTTGCAAGCAATCTGGGTATGAAAAATATTCAGTCCAAGAAGTTTTTAATCTTCTTGAACATTATAGAACTATTAAGTTTTCACATAAAATCAACAGGGAGTGGGTGAGGGCCTATTTGGTAGAGGAACCGGGCCAGATACCGAGGGGGGGAAAGATCTCACCTCCACAAAGCTGCACCCGCTCACACTTGAGAACATCCACATTTCCACTAAGTGTAATTCAACAATTTCTTGTTTAAGTTTCTGTCCTATTCGGGGCTCTCTGTTAAAGCACTTGGGATGCAAGTGCATTACTCAGAATAGGAAATAGTTCCATTTTTCCCCCTGAATTTTAATAATGAAGAATTGAGGAGGATCAATTCTTGTTTTGGAACAAAAAGAACATTATTTATTTTTAACGGAGTTGCCAGCATTCAATTTGCCTGTAATGCATTTTTTAGATCTAGGAGATTATTACCATTAACTGTCTACTATCAAGATTTATTTTTTTCCTCATATTCATTTTTACAGCAGCCTGAGTAAAATATGTTTTGTTAAAAATCAGTTCCATTTCCCTTTCAAATAATATTGGACTAAATAACTCAGAAGTTTATCTGGGTTAAAAAAAAAACACACCACAAATGCATGTCACTTATATTCCCATAATTCTTGTTAAAGGCATTTGGGTGCTTCTCAGTTTTCTACCAATTTGACTATTGATATATGTGGTTGCCTTTCTGCTTTGGTAGGACAATATTTAGAGCCACAAAGTGATTCTCACTTACTTACCAGAAAGAACCATAAGGGAGATGATCAAAAAGCTTAATGATAGCATATCCAAGATAAGAATATAGTTTTTCAAAGCCCAAATTGGAAACAAGACATAACTCTTCCCCTTAAACAGTCTTTAAGTAAGGCTATTTCTAATTGGAGAATCAATAATAGAACTGAGGAAAAGCAATTGTGATACACCAGGTTCAGTAACAGGGTTCCTGGAGACTGTACCCCAATACTTGACATCCTGTTTGATAGCCAGAATAGGGTCAGGAGGGTGACTGTCTGCATTTCAAAGTGGCCGGAAGCCTATCCTTTTTTAGGTAGAAGTAGACACTGACTTCTGACCTCAGTGCAGACAGCTCTTATGATTTGAGAATGACATTTTTGTGGGCTTTATAGTTCTGCAAAATGAAAGCCAGATCTTTTTCTAGGATGGAATGTTTAAGTTAAAGAGGACCTAACTGCTGTTCATAATAATATAAAAAATGCTTGCGATGAGCCAAAATATATCTTTGTCAGATTGTGATGGTGACTTAGGGGAAGAAAAATGTTTCTTCTCCTTCACGCAAAGGTTGAGTAGGGGGACTGATGAAGGACCTGTTTATCAGGGAGAGATGTGCCAATACTGTCACTAGGATGATGGACAGAGGACTAAGGTGGAAGATATCGAAGGCATGCTTTGTGGATGGGCAGGGTGGTTGGAACCTAGGACAGCAATACCCAATATCCAACTGCGTGTTAATGCCCCCACGTTGTAATTTCCTTCTGCTTACCCTATGCCTCAGTAAAAGTGTCTTAGGTGTTACTGCATAGTCTTAGCCATGCTCTGGGAAGTAGGGGTAAGGCTTGTGCCCATGCTTGGGGCCCATAAATCCATGGAGAGAGACAGCATTCAGGTGCCATAACAAAATGGCAGGAATGGGGGGAGCAGAGAGAGAGGTGACTGCATTTTCAGGCAAGTGGCTAGGAGGACACACCCATGGGATACCTAAGTATTTCCTCATGACTCTTGGGAAGATTTGGGGGAAACTTGGTGAAAGAATGGCATTTCTACATCCATGAGAGCCGGCAACACTGACTATATCACATGATACTAAAGAGAGGGATGATCTATGAAAGTTAAGAATGTGGGGCTATCTGTGTCACAGACTTAGGAATGACCTTAAGGAAAAAACCTAGTAAGGGTGCCAAGACTAATAAATGGGGAAAGAATCGTCTTTTCAACAAGTGGTATTGGAACAATTGGACAGCCACATGCAAAAGAATGAAGCTGGACCCTTACCTCACACCATATATAAAAATTAACTCCAGATGGATTAGAAAATTAAATATAATAACTAGAAACAATAAAGTTCTTAGAAAACATAGGGGTGAATCTTTGTGAGTTCATCTTTGGCATTGGGATATTAAATATGACACCAAAACATGAGCAATATAACAAAAAAATAGATGAAATGAATGTCATCAAAATTAAAAACTTTTGTGCATCAAAGGACACTATTAAAAATGTGAAAAGACAACCCAAGAATGGAAAAAAGTACTTGCAAATTATATATCCAATGAAGGTCTTGTGCCCAAAATATATAAGAACTCTAGCAGCTCAATACTAAGAAGGCAAATAACTGAATTAAAAAATGAACAAAGGGTCCACATAAACATTTCTTTAAAGAAGATATACAAAGGACCAATAAACACATGAAAAAATGCCCAACATCATTAGCTACTGGATAAACGCAAATCAAAACCACCGCATAGCCGCTAGCATGAGGATAATAACTCAGATAATAACAAGTGTTGATGAGAATGCGGGGAAATTGGAACCCTCATACATTGTCGGTGGAAATGTAAAATGGTGCAGCCATTTTTGAAAACAGTCTGGAAGTTTCTCAAACGATTCTCAAGTGGTTGCCCTATGACCCAGCAATTCCACTCCTCAGTATATACTCAAGAGAAATGAAAATGTGTGTCCGCACAAAAACTTACACCTGGATGTTTATAGCACTATTATTCATAAGAGCAAAAAAATGGAACCAACCCAAATGTCCATCACCTGATGAATGGATACATAAAATCTACTGTATCCATAAAATGGAATATTATTTGGCCATAGAAAGGAAGGCAGTACTGATTCATGCTGCGACCTGGAAGAACCTTGAAAACATGTAAAAGGAGCCGGCCACAAAGGACGACATATTCTGTGATTCTATTTATATGAAATATCCAGAATAGGCATACCTACAGAGGGAGAGTACCTTAATTGCTGTCTAGGGTGAGCAGAGCGGGAGTAACTGTTAATAGATGTAGGGTTTCTTTGTGAGTTGATGAGAAAGTTCTAAAATTGACTGTGGTGACGGTTGTGCATCTCTGTGAATATACTAAAAGAAATCACTGAATTGTACACTTTAGATATGTAAATTGTATGGTATGTAAATTATATCTCAATAAAGCTGATATATATTATATATTATTGATATTATATATCAAGCTGATATATATAAAGCTGATAGACTGTCTACACATACACACACACACACACACACACACACATACACAGACACACACACTCCTAGTTTGCCTTTCACTTTAGATGCAATTAGACAACTCATCTTTCCCAAAAAGCCAGATGTCAATGTTTCATAATGTTAAGGGCTTTCAGGGGAAGGAGTCTGCCATCTCTTGAAATCCCTAGCTTCAAGCAACTCCCAAGGGCAGAATACTGCCCTTCAGGAACAGAAATGTCAGTTCTCTGGCCCGTAGGTCCTTGCTTAGTTTACTAAGAAATCTGGATGTTCGACATCAGGATGTCAAATTAGACACCTGCGGAGACGATCCAAGTTGCAGAAATGTGTGGCCGTGGCTCAGTGCAAGGGAGCAGTGGGGCATTTGGTGAACTGGGGAACATATCCCTGGGAACGTGCATGTGGAGTCACACAAACTCCACCAAAGACTTTTGAAATTAAAATGAAACAGAACAAGACACAACACAAAGACAATACCAGGTCAAGCAAGGAAAGCATAGCACTGGGTGAGGCTTCTCTTATGGGTCACCAGTTTGTGATCTTTGCTGTACAGGAGATGAACAATTGCTGTAAATATGTTACTTTTACTTTTCCTGGATGAATTTTTTCAATATTCTCTAGGGCACGTAGTCTTAAAAAGTCATCCTTCTGTCTTTTGCTTATTTGTCATCTCTGGTGCTGGTTGTGCTCGACTAATGAATTAGTTAAAAACCCTCATTTCAAACAGGAAAGCTGCCTGTATCTCAACCTCTGCTTCGTGCCTTCGATGCTGGCTCACATTACCCAACTTTGAGTTTGCAGTGTTCACAGAAGTGGACAGACGTGAGTTGCCATTTCTTGGGCCTCCATCGTAGCTTCGCATAGCCTAGCTACATCATCTGTAAACTCCTACTTGCTTCTCTGTTCCCAGCTGCAGCGCTCATTAGTGTTGAATTGATTTCTGGGGCTGCAGCACCCGGTCAATGGCAGGCCCCCTCCCCCAC
Organism: Herpailurus yagouaroundi; assembly: GCF_014898765.1. NCBI lineage: Eukaryota > Metazoa > Chordata > Mammalia > Carnivora > Felidae > Herpailurus > Herpailurus yagouaroundi. Next base: position 4,433,856 of record NW_024412401.1, read on the forward strand.
CCCTCCCCCCCCACCCCCAGTGAGAAGTAAAAGGCTGCAGTCCCAGTGGGGCACTTGTGCTTACTGTAAACCCATCCAGACTCCCCACCGCGTGTTTGCACACGGCCCTCACCTCTTCATCTCCCTTCCACAAGGACCCTGCTCCACTGTAAACATTTTAGCGAAGCGCGTTTTGGGGGGCTGAAATATGAGCTCCAACAAAACACTCTGTAGTTCAGGAAAAACGGAACACCTCAATTCTCATGCATATAACACTTATTAATGGTCAAGGGTGAATACTTGGAGTTTATCTGAGCGTGGAATTCTGTTTCTAAATTCCCCTATTATCTAGAGATCAGCAGGATTAGTTTCACAGACAAATAATGAGACAGAAAAGGCCCAATTAGAGTATTTAGTCCTTATATGATACATTTCATCCAAGTGTTTCAAAGCCTTTTTTGATAGTCCTAAAATTTACCCCTCCACCCTGCCCCCCCCCCAACAGTTTACCAGGTAGGTAAATGTTATCAGCTAGCAATGTAAGTGAGACATGCAGTTGAGTCCAGGAATTTGTCTTCCTAGATGGTTCTTGACACTTATGCACCTTCTCATCGGTCTTTTTCTAACTTTCTCCAATCCATTTTGTAGCAAATTTCCATTTGTCGTGTGTCCAGGAAGTATGAGCAAGTCATGGCATTATATGGTCATTTGATTTTTAAGAGAAGGACACTGACCTTAGGTATAAAATCCTTGAATTATAGAGCTGGAAGGGACCTCAGAAATCACCTGGTCCCATCTCCATCAGCGCAGATACTATTCAGGAGACACGGAGAGGGCGTATGACTTGCTCAAGGTCATACTAACGACTGAGAGAGCACTAGAACTCTGGGTGTGGGAAGTTGGGAGGTGCTCGTTTGTTTGCTTATTTTGACAACCAGGAACAGGCATGTAGAAATTTTGTCAGGGGTTTTCAACATGGTGAATAGGTAGTATGAGCATTGTAATGGTGCAATACAAAAACATCAACAAACCTTTGAATCTAGGTGATTGAATGGAAGACCACTCTCACCTGCCCTCATATGTATGTATATATGCCTCCCCTTGGAAAAAGCAGCCCTCAGAGGAAGAGAAAAGAGAAAAACAACTGTCTAGGAGTCCATTTGCTAAGTTAATCGGGGTGGTGGTGATGTGGGCACAGGTGTAGGGACAATTGGAAAGTTGAACCAGGCAGCCTGAGTCTGAGGATGTTATCTAGTTTTCTTCAAGGGAGGGAGGTTCTGTAATTAATGGATTCATCAACTGGCCATCGATCAGATATACTCTGTAGAAAGGAAGGGATAACGCATCAGGCCATTCAGAAATTTGACAAAATATCCCACAAGATTGTTCAACAAACTTCATTCTGATTACATGCTCCTCCATCAACTATCTGATATCTACCTTGGTACCTGAGGCAACTGGATCCTAGAAGGGTGGGTCCCTTGCGAGTACACACGACCTTTGAGTCACTAGAAAGTTCTAAGTGCCATTATAAATCCGTGCATTGGCTGTCTGATTTATACATCAATTTCTTACAAGTTTGGTTACTGTGAATCAGCCAGTCATTTCTGAATGAGCCCATCTATTCAAAAGTAAAGATCAAAGATTGGACCATGACAATTCTCCCCCCCGCCACCCTCTTCTCTTTTTAATTTCTGTGACTCTGTGAGGCCCAGCTAGAGACAACCTCCCTTGTAGCATTATATGGTGTTAAAATCATACATAAGAAAAGGTGGAGTTTAGCAGCTAAGAGAAATAGGGGAGGGTAACATTTGGAGTGAAGTAGAGTGGTTGTAGCAGGTTTATGCACATAGTAGGTGAAGCAAGAGGGAGTCTCTTCTTACTGAAGAGGTGAAATTTCCAGAGTGATTTGGTATGTCACAAGGAAATAGGGAGTCAAAAGATATCTATAGATATCTGCCTAGACCTTCAGCCATCTCCCCTTTTGAAGTCCCTGGAGGAAATATAAGCAAAGAGGGTAAATCAAGACAAATGAAAGTTACTATTGACTCTGGCTTTGGTGTCACAGCTTAATCTCAAAGTCTAGGGAGCCAGAGTGGACCAACCTAGTGACGAGCGGAAGAACAAGACAGAGGGAGAATGTTCTAAGAATAGAACTGGCTCACTTCACTCCCATCCTCTTGCTGCTGCAGGGTCTTGGGCAAAAAAGAAATTCCCAAGAGATGGCAATCCTAAGGAAGAGTCCACTCTGTACTTAACACAACAGACCAAATAATGTCATTGACTTTGAGTAGCACTCCAGGGAGCATGGGGGGCGGGGGTGCAAACAAGGAGCGGCAGCTGTGGTCTGAATTGCCTCGATCTGGATCCAGGCACGGCAGAGGGGAGGGGAGGAGCCAGAAGCTCCTGCGAGATGCTGAGGACTTGTATCATGCGCCGTCAACAGTTGCCCATGGGTTGAAGGGCACTGGCCTTCTGTGTATATGATGCCCTTTGGGGGAAGGATCATAGATAGGATTTAAGCTTTAATTCAGGACAGCAGGCTCCCTGGCAAACAATGGTGGGAGTGAGTTAATCAGAGATGTCCCCACACGGGGCTGCAAAGCCCTCACGGGGAGTCAATATGTTTTAAAGACCGCAGGCAAAGAAGACCACTTCAGCAGAGACATTGAAAAGCAGCCACAGGAGGACGGCCCTGGAAGTGAATGAGAGTTGCAGTCTGAACAATAGCAGAGGTATGAAAAACGCTGTGTTTTAAATTTTTTTGCGGTGTAATTCTCTTAGAGGTGAAGTTTTAATAATCCATATGAAGTTATTACTCACAATTTTTCTGAAGAATGACAGGCAAAATGGTCTGCTCTGTTGTTAGGAGTGACAACAGGCCCAATTACGCAGTTTTGTTTTTCTTTTTTAAATAATGGAACAGAACGTGCATACTTTTCAGAGGAAGGGCCGCCAGCCACTGTCACCGTCTCAACGTAACAAAGGGAGAAGTTCGTCCATTCCTCATCCGCCCGTAGGCTCATTCAGCATTCAGTGAAGTATGTACTAGGACTGGGTACATGCCGGGTACAAAATGCTGAATACGATACAGGCCTTGCTCTCCCAAAGCTTGCGGTCGACTGAGGAGCCAGAGAAACAGGACGTTACCACAAGGTGCAGAAAACTCAGCCGAGGGGTTCTTGCCTCACACCAGTCAGAGGGTTGCTTTGTGCCTTATCTTTTCAAGGGTTGCTGGCCAGACACCCTGGTGACTCAGGTCCTTCTCCCCAGTGGGCCAGTGTCCATTCCCTCGCCGTGGAGTCTGAGGAGATACAAAGAGGAAAAGAGAGTCTCCATTCCCTGACCACTCCCTCCCTCCGATGGCATCAGACCCACGGAACTGCTGTGCAGATAGGAAGTTCTCTCCTGGAAGTTAGGGCAGACACAAGAGGGAATGAAGACATAAGAAGGGATTTTCTCAGTGAGGTGGTGTAGGACCAAGACAGGTCCTACGAGACTGAAGCCGTCTCAGGAGGGGTGTCTCATGTGTGGCCCCTGCTGTCCACTTTGCTCCCATGCCCACAGCATCCATGACGGTGGAGTGTCTTTTGAGCTCTGGAAGACTGTAGGGTCTCCTTACTTATCCTTGGTGTGGAAGTTTGTTCTTGTATGATGTCTTTGGTCAGGTTGACCCACCTGGATTTGTCGCCTGGGTCTCTTTTCTCTTAGTATGTCTAAGGTCTTGTCTTGTTAACCACTAGGTCTGCTTTCTGGTATATTGCCTTGACTCAATCTCCAAATTTTATATTGAAATTTTCTTACTGTGACCCTGACATTTTTGATCTCAAAGACTTTTTTATGGGCTGCTAGTTGTTCCTCTATAATAGAAGCATGTTCTCATTTCATGGATACAACATTGTCTCAACTCTCTTGCAGAATACTAATGCGAGTAATTTTGGTTCACTGGATTATGTCCAGGTCCTTGGGGGTCATTTGTGTTTGTTCTTCTCGGTCTTTCTCATTCATGTTTGCAATCTCCTCAAGTGCCTGGTATTCCTTTGTGATCTGTTCATGGATGATCGATGGGGCTGGTGTGCATGGATGGAGCATAGAATGGCTGGGTGAGCAGGCAGGGAGCCAGCCGGCATCTTGGGAACAACTGAATGCTTGAATGTGTAGGATTCAGTCCTGGGGTCCCAACTCTCACACTGGCTGCCAGAGTTTTCCTGTCTGAGTGCTTGAACTTGTCAAGCTGAGGTCTGACACCTTAACTTGCCAGTAGTCCGAGGAACATCTTCGCCGATCAGATCTGCTAGTATTTTCATCTCCAAGCACCTCGAGTTTACTCCTTTTAGAAATCTGTTTCCCTCCCTGCTTTTCCCATTTCTGAGAGTTACACTATCTTTTCAGTGTTAAAAAACCACCGGATAATGTCTGAATGATCTTATTCTCCAAATGCAGGCCGTCCCCGAGTTCTTGAAGATGACTCTTGCCTCTGTCCATCCTCCCCCTTCACACTGCACCCTCCGTGGTCAGATCAGCCTTATTTATTCTCCGGAAAAAATTCAAGTGTCTTTCTAGCCTCCTATCTCTCACTGCCAGGTCAGTGCTCCCCAAACATAGTTCTCTTTACGTCATTCTGCTGCTCAGAATTCTTTCCTGAATCTCTTCTGTTTACTCATTAAGACCCAACTCCTTAAGCTGATGTCCAAGGGTCCAGCCCACTCCTCCCATACTACCTACAGGAGGCAGAAGCCACAGCGAGGGCTCTGGGGGCAGAGAGACATAGTCAGGGTCAGGTCTTTGCTCTCTGAGCCATACAGCTATTTCTTGGCTCTAATTTTGGGATAGTAAAAGTCCTTACTTTATGGGTTATTGAGAAGACCTCACGAGATAATGGCAGCAAAAACAGAGCACAGGGCCTGGTACGTTAAGAAGCACTCTTTGAAGGTTACACTTACAGGGGTGCCTGGGTGGCTCAGTTGGTTAAGCATCTTACTTCGGCTCAGGTCATCATCTCCCGTCTAGGAGTTCGAGCCCCCCGTCAGGCTCTGTGCTGACAGCTCAGAGCCTGGAGCCTGCTGTGCATTCTGTGTCTCCCTCTCTGTCTGTCCCTCCCCCACTCACACTCTGTCTCTCTCATTCCTTCAAAAATAAATACACATTAAAAATGTAAAAAAAAAAGTTATGCTTATGGATCCAACCACTGTTATTATTTTGTTCATGACTTGCATCCACTATCTTGCAGCTGAATTGGTCTCCTCCGGGTTCCTTGACTAAAGCCCATCCCCTCACACCTCTGTGCTCTGGCTCATGCTGGGTTTGTTGTTGTTGTTGTTTGTTTGTTTTGTTTTTTTACACCTTTAGTGCCCTTCCTCCTCTCCGCATGGTCAAAATTTTAAATACGTTTTTTTATTGTGGTAAAATATACAGAACATAAAATTAGCCATGGTAACCATTTTATTATTTTTTTTCAACGTTTATTTATTTTTTTTGGGACAGAGAGAGAGCATGAATGGGGGAGGGGCAGAGAGAGAGGGAGACACAGAATCGGAAACAGGCTCCAGCCTCTGAGCCATCAGCCCAGAGCCTGACGCGGGGCTCGAACTCACAGACCGTGAGATGGTGACCTGGCTGAAGTCGGACGCTTAACTGACTGCGCCACCCAGGCGCCCCCATGGTAACCATTTTAAATGTATGGTTCAGCAGCATTAAGTGCATTCTCATTGTTGTGCCACCAACACCACTGTCCCCTTCCAGAACTTCTCCACCTGCCCTGACTGAAACAATCATTCCCCATTCTTTCCCTCCCTAGCCCCTGCCGACCATCATCGGATGTTCTGTCTCTATGCGTTTCACTATTCTAGGTACCTCGGGTAAGTGGAGTCATACGCCAGTCATCCTTTTATACCTGGCTTATTTTGGTTGGTGCAAAGTCTTCAAGGGTCATCTACGTCATGGCATTTATCAGACTTTTATTTCTTCTTAAGGCTGAATACTCTTCCATCAAACGGAGCTACCATGTCCTTGATCCACTCACCCATGGTCGGACACTTGGCTTGCTTCCACTCTTTGGCTGTTGTGAGTAATGCTGCTATGAACATGGGTGTGTAAGCATTGTTTTGGCCCAGCTCTCACTTCTTTGGCTCACACACCCAAGACTGGAATTGCCGGATCATATGGTAACTCTCCATTGAACTTCTGGATGAACTGCCATGCTGTTTTCCACAGTGGTGACATCTGTCAAGTTTTGCCTTTTTAATTTTTTTTAATGTTTATTTATTTTTGAGAGAGAGAGAGAGACAGAGCGTGAACAAGGGAGGATCAGAGAGATAGGGAGACACAGAATCTGAAGCAGGATCCACGCTCCGAGCTGTCAGCACAGAGCCCCATGTGGGGCTCGAACTCAAACTCACAAACCATGAGATCATGACCTGAGCCGAAGTCGGACGCTTAACCAACTGAGCCACCCAGGCCCCCCTGGTGTTTTAATTATTTTTTAACGTTTAATTCATTTTTGAGAAACAGAGAGAGACAGAGCACAAGTGGGGGAGGGGCAGAGAGAGGGAGACACAGAATCCAAGGCAGGCTCCGGGCTCTGAGCTGTCAGCACACAGCCTGATGTGGGGCTGGAACTCACGGACCATGAGATCATGACTTGAGCCGAAGTCAGACGCTTAACTGACTGAGCCACCCAGGCTCCCCTCTACTGTCAAGTTTTAACTATCCTCTAAGATCCCGTTCTATTTCCACCTCCTCTGTGAAGCTTTTCAGATTCCCTTGTGGATAGAGCTAGGAGGGGGTGTCACGATTACGCACTCTGTCACTTGGTCACTTGGAGTTTTACTTGTAGACTGCCTCCCCTCAGCTTCCTTCAGGAGAGTCATCTTTGTTTCCTATGCTGCCCCCCTTAGATCAGGTGCTCCAAACATGTTTTGTGAAAGAAGAAAGAAAGAAAGAAAGAAAGAAAGAAAGAAAGAAAGAAAGAAAGAAAGAAGAAAGAAAGAGTGGAATGAAGGAAGGAGGGAAGGAAGAAAGGAAGGAAAAGAAAGAAATAAAGAAAGAGAAAGAAAGAAAGAGAAAGAAAGAAAGGAAGGAAGAGTTGAAGGAAGGAAGGAAGGAAAAGAAAGAAAGAAAAAGAAAGAAAGAAAGAAAGAGAAAGGAAGAAAAGAAAGAAAAAGAAAGAAAGAAAGAAAGAAAGAAAGAAAGAGTTGAAGGAAGGAAGGAAGGAAGAGAAAGAAAGAAAGAGTGGAATGAAGGAAGGAAGGAGGGAAGGAAGGAAGGAAGGAAGGAAGGAAGGAAGGAAAAGAAAGAAAGAAAGAAAGAAAGAGTTGAAGGAAGGAAGGAAGGAAAAGAAAGAAAGAAAAAGAAAG